>NC_050447.1:45336838-45554338 GCF_903995425.1 Onychomys torridus
TCCTGCCTCTGCAGCTTCCCAGATGACTCGCCTTATCCGTAGAGGGAGGATCTTTCGTGAGGACTTCCTTCATGATGTCGGGGTTACGGGAGGGAGGTATTCATTCAGTAGAGAAATCCCACTGCTCTGGGTGCTTGGAAGACAGCAGGCAAGTCAGACCAGCAAGCAGGCGGCTGAAGTAAGGAGTCTGTATGTCAGGGAAGGTGTAGCATCACTATCTGGGGGAAGGGCTTTCAGGTGGGGGGTCAGGGTAAAGGCACAGGCCCTGAGGCCAGAGGGAATTTAGAAAGCACCTGGCTGGCATTTAATAAATGCCCAGTGTTTCCTCTCCTCTCCAGCGGACTGGTTTATTTATTTATTGTTTATTTTTTTAAACCCTGTCATCTTAGCACTCAGGAGGTTGAGGCAGAAGGATTGGTACTAGTTTTGAGGTTAGCCTGGCCTACATAGTGAGACCCTGTCTCAAAAAATTTAAAAAATGATTTTTTTTTTTTTCAGCAAGCATGTGGGATGTTCTAGATGCTAGGCAAATAGGCTGCTGCTTGTCCCCGGAAGTCTCATTCCAGATCCGCTTTCCTTCCTTCCCTCTCCACCTCCCTTTTTCCCCTTTCCTTTTGAAAACCAGCTTCTTTTGAATGAAGAGTGAACAACAGCTTTGTCTTAATGCTCTGAGAGGGTCTTAAATTACCCAGCCCGGCAGAATGTTTTTTAAAGCCAATTCCCTTGGTTGAATAACCCAAAGATTCTAGGTTTTAGAGTCCCTGGAGTTCCCCGCTGGCTTTGCACGTGGGGATGGGCTGATGGGAAGCGAGGCGGCCCAGAGACCCCTGAGAGGACTCAGCAGTGGGGGTGCCCACAGTTGCCTGGCCATGGTCCTCTTGTTTTCTTGGCTGTTATCAGCAGTGAGAATTAGGCTGTGGAACTAGGCAGGTGAGCTGGCTCCTCCAGTCTGCAGGTAGGCGGGCCTGTAGCAATGGTCTGGGAAGCAGGTGCTTGCTGGGGGCTGGGCTCACTAGGTCTAGCTCAAGAGAGGTCACCTGTGGGGAACAAACACCTGGACTTGTGTTGGTTTTCGTGAGTGTCCTGAGGCGGTCCTGGACTCTCTTGAGGCATCAAGAATAGCTAAAGATAGCAGGCCTGGCTTCTCTGCTTCACACTCTGGCTCCCTGGCCAGGCTGATTGAATAAACTTACTTTTCCAGGCCCAGCTAGAGGATATGTCTGTCAGCCAGGGCAGATTAGCTGTGTAACAAACAGCCCCTCCACCAAGAGGCCTCCTGACTTCAGTCAGTGGTTTCTTCTTACTCATCACAGTCCTGGGGATCTTAGGCGGCACTGCCTCACTTATCTTCTTAGGTACCTGGCCTCCTTTGTACCTTGTTCCAGCCTGGGCCTTCTTTAGGTCCTCTGTGGGGATAGGGGCGGGGCAAGAAGAGGGCCAGAACCACACCTAAGCCCAGGTGAGGCTGGGAAATGTGCTTTAGAGGTGTGTCTTGGTGCTGCTGTGGTGGAGTATAGCTGTAGTCTCAGCACTTGGGAGTCTGAGGGAGGAGGATCACTAATTTGAGGCCAGCCTCAGCTACACAGGAAGTTTTAGGCTAGCCTGAGTTACAGAGAGATCCTATCTCAAACAAGCAAATGAAAACAAACTAACAAGACAAAATAGATGATACTTAGGAAGAAGGGAGCCCTGGAGGAGCAATGGCTACTCAGTGTGGCATGCAATAGTGGCCTTGAGGTCCCCAAGGCATAGACAGAGCAGCCGCTCAGAATGAAAGGGACCAATCTCTCTGAGGCCGCGGTTAGGCTCGGACTTTGCTGTTCTCTGGTGAGGAACAGTGGAGGGAAGGAAGCCTGCTGGGAGATGTGCAGAGCAAGATATTCAGGGAGCAGTGACAGTTGTCCTTTGCCTGGTGTGTGTGGGCGTCACACTCACCTGGTTTTCAGAGTCAGCCTATGGTGGTAGTACTTACGAGATGGGAGGAAGCAGGGTCAGTCAGGAGGCAGAATCAGGGGTGAGTCTGAACTGATGGCCAGACACTGTGTAATCAGTGTGAGTACCACAAGTACCTTGCTCACAGTGGGTACTTAAGACAGTCACTTAGAGAGTGAGTGCTCCAGGTACTGTGCTCACAGAGAGGAAGTACCCCAGGTACTGTGCTGACAGGGAGTACACTGGAGAAGGCCACCATAGTCTTCTCTCCAAAAGGGCTGGATGTGCCTAAATCATTGTGCAGTGTAGGGTGAGCAGAGTACATGTCCTCGGAGGTTTGTTCCTCCTCTTCTAGTCTGGGGGGAGAGTGTTGGCTATCTTGCAAGTAGGTAGCTTTAGGAAGACCCTTTGTTTATTTAATTAAATCTTTTTTTTTTTTCTTTTTAAAAAATATTTTATCAGTAACGATTATTGTGTTTGCCTGTGCGTGTGCATGTGTGAATGTGCCATGGCACATGTGTGGTCAGGGCACAGCTTTTTTTGAGGGGTCGGCTTGCTTGTTTATCTTGTTTCTGATGCAGCCCTGCAAGCTTCCAGATAGTCCTCCTGTCCCCACTTGAGTGCTGGGATTACAGGTGCACAGTGTCTCATCCAGCATTTTTTTGTTTTTGTTTTTGTTTTTTGTTTTTTTCAAGACAGGGTTTCTCTGTGTAGCTTTGCGCCTTTCCTGGAACTCTGGAGACCAGGCTGGCCTCGAACTCACAGAGATCTGCCTGCCTCTGCCTCCCGAGTGCTGGGATTAAAGGCGTGCGCCACTACTGCCCGGCAGAAGCCAGTGTTTTTTTTTTTTTTTTTTTTTTTTTAATGTGGCTTCTGGGGATCAAACTCAGGTTGTCCGGCTTACGGGGCTAGCGCTTCCCCCCACCCTGCCACCTCCCCAGCCTTAGGGAGGCCTTTGTGGTGGGATTGGAAGTGGTAGAGGAAAGGCTGGTGGTCTATGGGTCAGAGTGGACAGAAGGACGGGTGAGCCAGGGCAAAGGTTGTGGGGGGCGGGCAGTGGCACATTTTAGGAGGCCGTGTGGTTGTGATAGCATTGTATCACCCTGTGCACAAGTGTGGGAGATAGAGGGATGGATGAGATGCGATCTGGGGAAGTTCATCTGAGGGTTGGAGTAGAGAGCCCTGGAGGCTGCTTTACCGGGCAGGTAGGGTTTACTTACATACAGAGATTGGGGACTCCAGGCATGTCTGAGTCACCAGGGTCAGGAAATTAGTTAGAGTAGTGACCAGGCAGAGACCACGCCTTGTGGGCCATCGTTAATGACTCTCACAGCTTCTTGTCAGTTATGGTTACCCTCTATTTCACAGCTGGGGGGACTGAGGCAGTGCTTCCCAGACTTCCTCCTTACGGGTGGATGAATAAATGGAGCTGTTTACTCCCTAGCTGGGAGTCCTCTCCTGTTGAAGGGGGTAGCCACACCACTGAGGAATGTGTTTGTGCCTCTCGGGACATAGGGGCAGCTGCTGGAGATCTGGAGATCCTGGAGATCCCAGCCTACTACCTACAGCATGCACCACCGTGTCTAGCTCCCAAACACCCTTCCTGTCCCTCTTTGAGGACTGGGAGGTCCAGGCCAGCCCTGTTGGGCTGCGTCCAAAGCCAGAGGATAGATGGGCACTTTGTAGGTGACCAAGGGTGTCTCCGCTTTGTGTCTGTAGTGGAGGAAGTTCAGGGGGTAGCTGGTGGTGGGGGCAGGGCTGCCTGTTACAAAGGGGAACAAGCACTTGTTTTGCTCTGGCTGGTTCATCGGGGTTTGCCAGTCTGCTTCCGAGGCTCTCTTCAGGGGTAGGCAAATGATAATGCTGCTGGGCTGGGGGATCCAGTAAGCCAGGGAGCTCCCAGAGCCCAAGAGCACACCCAAGATGGCGGACAATGATCCAGGTGGTACAGATAACTTCCTCTAGGGTCTCTTGGTCCTTCACATTTGAACATTTAACTTTGCATCAGCCCCATAAGGCAGGAGGGGAAACTTCAGCGAATGCTCCTGGTACTGTGCTCACAGAGTGAGTGTCTCTTGAGAGATTAAGTTATAATCAGGCAACATGGCTTCCAAATCAGTGGCCTCCAAATGCTACCGTGACTCCGTAGGATCCCGACAGCAAGGGCTGAGTCACCAACAAGATACCGGTAACAGCAGCTTCCCTTACACACATGCTTACCATGTGCCTCATCGCTCCAGTCCCTTCCAATAAAAGAGCTCCCTAATCTTCATGATCACTCTGAGGTGGTGCCCATCTTATAGATGAACATCTCAGGAGCATCACTATGTGTGGCTGGTGAGCAGGGCAGCTCTCAACCTGTGGGCCATGACCCCCTTGGGGCTCCCATATCAGATATCCTGCATATCAGACATTTATATCATGATTCATAGCAGTAGAAAATGACAGTTATGAAGTAGCAACGAAATAATTTTATGGTTGGGGGTCTCCATAACATAAGGGACTGTATTAAAGAGTCACAGCATTAGGAAGGTTGAGAACCACTGATCTAGAGGTTAAGGCCAGAGTGTCAGGTGGACCCCAGGCTTCATGCTGCCAAGAGGATTATGTGGGCAGAGCAGGGGGCTTCACCTGGGTGGAGAGGGGCACTGGAGACCCCAGAGACTGAATCTGTCGCCCAGATATTTTTCTGAAGACTCATCTCAGTAGACACATGCAGGTAGCTTGCATCTTAGCTTTCCCTTGTTGCTCTGGGGACAGTCACTCAATTCAGCCTCATAGAGCCTCAGTCTATCACTTGAATTGGCCTTAAGGGCCACCCCATTCCAGCTGACCCTGATGTATTAGCCAATACCAGCATGCTGGTTAGTGGCCATGGAGTGGTACCCTACTTCCCTCTTCACCCTCAGGGTCTTTACCCTCAGGGATCCCATGGGCTTTGGCACTTGTAACTGCTTCTTTGCTCTGCTCAGAATTTCTGCCATCCACTCTGATCTCTGATAGCTTTTTAGGGTCATCTTGCCTGCTTGTAATGGGCCGTGCTCCCTTGTAGATGACTCTTGCCTTGTAGGTGGGTGAGTCTTGCCTTGTAGGTGGCCTGGGGAGCCCTCTCTTGATCACCCTCTTTACCAGCTGTCTACTTTCCTGCTTTAATAACAACACATAGTTGAGGACAGTCTTATGAAATAGAGGAAGAAAAACCTTCCCCTCAACCCTGCTACACTGTGGGAAGCCATGACTCCATTTTAGGAGCACCACCTCTGCTCTGTGTATCAAGGAATCCCATTTTCTCCCTTCCACGTGGGTTCACATGACTGTCAGCGACACAGAGCCCAGCATTGGCCCCTATGTATTTTGGTGTCTTGTCACTAAGGTTTAAGTTCCTTGAGTGTTTACCATTGCTAAGCGGTGGTCAAACGCCAACTCAAGGGGTCTTCTCATTTGGCCACTCTGTCATGAGGCCCAGTCAATTGTGGCGTAAGATTCATCCTGTGTACTATACTGTGTTGAGCAGCATCTCTGGCCTTGACCTGCTAGTTGTCACCATGCTGCTCACACTAGGAGTTGCCTCACGCTCCCTTCCCTACTGAACATAGCACCCATGACTGATTGAGAGCCATTCAGTTTCCTCACAAGTTATCATCACCCCGTCTATGAATTCCCATGTTCTGGAGAAGTTGCTGCCCATGGCAGAGCTGGGCCTTCTTATCCTCACCCTAGTCACCTTGTTTCTTCAGGACTGTCTCCAGGGAGTCACGGGAACTGTGGGTGCAGGAGAGTCAGCCCTCTTCCCCATGTAGTATGGAGCCAAGAACTCAGGAGGGAATCCAGGCTGGCAGAGTGTTAACAAGCCACCTACCCTTGATTCTTCTCTGTGACCCACTGCTGTTCCTGCCTTGGCTGATGACTCAGGACTTTTTTTTTTTTTTTTTTTTTTTTTTTTTTTTCCGAGACAGGGTTTCTCTGTGTAGTTTTGGTGCCTGTCCTGGATCTTGCTCTGTAGACCAGGCTGGCCTTGAACTCACAGAGATCCACCTGGCTCTGTCCCCTCAAGTGCTGGGATTAAAGGCCTGTGCCACCAGTGCCCTTCGAGTCCTATGTATTTGAAGGATAATTGAATCACATGGAGAAAAGACAGCCAAGGGAAGATTTTGGAGTTGTGGGTGGGTCCTGCCAGCAGGCTCCATGCAGAGTAGGGCATCTTAGACCAAGGAGCCATGTAGAGAATCTTCTGTGTCTGTCCCCTGGGTTGTAGCTACTCTTAGGGTGTGTCCAGGAGGACTGCAGCCTCTGCCTGTTGCCCCTGGGTAGGGCCCTTCCTGCCCAGCCAGAGAGCAGCCTTGCATGAAGATGGCCCTGGACCTCTGTCCTCTGGACGTGGCATGGCCCTTCTCATCTTATCAGGGAAGGTGTGGCTACCTGAAGGAGACTCTAATAAGTTGGCATTCCCTTATGGAAGAGTACAGGGACGCCACCATCCCTCGTGAGATTCTGGACATCACTTCCTCCTGTGCCCTGACTGCCAGCCAGGGTCTCTGGAGATGCTGGAGTGTAACACATGTGGGACATTAAGTATAGGCAGACTCCACCTACGCTGCCTTGGGGAAGTTATCCATACTGGAGTGGGACTCTTTGGTTGATGCGGCTGTTTTGGGGTCACCCATTCTACCTGTAAGGAAGAACAGTGCCTCATCAAGCTAGTCTTGGGATTTGTTCCTCTGGTCTGTCCTGTTGGTACCTAACGTGGGATGAATTGACATTGTGCAGATCTTCCTGACAGCCAGGATCTCTTCTGGGTATGTGGTCTGGGAGCCCAGAATGCCCTGTGAATAACTGGACACCCTGCCCACTCTGGCGAGGGCTGCTCAAAAGATGCACTTCTCCAAGAGGTGGGAGAAGTTTGCAAGTGCTTGTGTTCTTTTAGATTGCCAGCTTTTGCATGAGCTCATCTCGGTATGGAGGACCTAGCTCCGATGTCACCACCCCCTGCTGCTGGGGGAAGGTAGAGCCACCACCCAGGGTGGGGACAGTAAGGGCCTGTGGTCAGTGCTCTTAAGGGTGTACCATTGCCACTCACTTCCGCCAGTGCCGTGCTACTCCCACTGTGTTCTCTGGGTTGGTGAACCCGAAGGCAGTTTTGGGGTTCTCTCACCCATGGATGCCAGGTTCATCCCAGGCCTTTGAGTGAATGTAGTCACTTGTTGGGCCTCAGGTTGTGAAGAGATAGAGAAGAAAAATCTCGAGCCAGCTGTGGTGGCACACACTTTTAATCCCAGCACTCGGGAGGCAGAGGCGGGTGGATCTCTGAGTCCAAGGCCAGCCTGGTCTACATAGTGAGTTCCAGGACAGCCGGGGCTACACAGAGAAACCCTGTCTCAAAACCAAAACAACAACAACAACAACAACAATGCAACAAAACGAAAAAAACCAAACCAAACCAAAAACACCCCAGGTTTCTTTGAGGGTCCTGCCCTGTCTTGGTGGCCTTGGGGCCAAAAGACTCCTTTGGGTATGTACGAGAGACCGTGCTGGGGCCCCAGGCTCCTTGTTCCAGGTTTGATCCCCACCACCGAGTCTCTGGCCTGAACAGCATGGAGTTGGAGCATTAAGACATCTCCATGGGTTCCAGCTTAGCTTTCAGCAGCAGTACTTGGTAAATAAGATTTTGATCTTAGAAAATACGATTTAAAAACAGAATTGGAAGTTGTTTTTATTTTCTAAACGGTATTGCTTGTGACACATGTGTTGGGTCAGAGCATATGAGCAGGAGAAAGCTGCTGGGAGTCAGTCCCTCTATACACCTGGGTCTGTCTGATGGACTGACTCCACCTGCAGGCAGGTGCTCTGCTTTGGATGCCCTAATAACCTGGGGCTGCTGTGTCCAGACTACCTGCTTCCAATAAGGGCCACTGGTAAGCTACTCTATCCCCCCTTTCTCTGTCTCTCTGTCTCTCTGTCTCTCTGTCTCTCTCTCTCTCTGTGTGTGTCTGTGTCTGTCTCTGTCTCTCTGTCAGCTCACTGGGTCATCTTAGCCTTGCTCAGTGTTGGGTCACTGCCAGGTGCAGGGGACTACTTCCTTAACCTGTCAACCCTGTAATCCAAGCTCAGTGGCCTTGGTGGATTCATAGAACTCTTGACTCTAGCATACCAGTAACATTTGGTGACCTCTTCCTTCAGAGAGGGAAGATCCTCTTCTTCCTGTTGGATGAGTGTTGGGGACTGAGTTTCTTCTGAGCCCTGCTGAGGAGTCTTCTCACAGGCGGCCCCTGGCTGGCCTGGGAGAACTCACATTCCGTCCTGACTGTCCCTCATCTGTCCCTGACAGCTCATCCTCCATTCTCCCTGTTCTCTCTCTCAGGAGCTGCTTCGAGGCCCTCCATTATCGGGTCCTTCCTAGATCCCGGGACCACCCTGGGATTTTCCCACTGACTGTCTTATGTCCTAAGAAACTCTGTCCATGACACACAGAGAGGGCTGGTCTTCCTAGGCAGAAGACATCTCTGCTTTTCCTCTCTAGACCACCCACACATTCCTGTCTCCTGTCCTTTCTTTAAATACCTTCAAATTTACACCATTTGGTGTCTAGCCTCTGTTTCCTCCCAAGACCCTGGGGATACCAGGAGCTTGCAGAGCATGAAAAGTTGGTTTCAGGTCCCTTCTTGTTAGAGTGTGTGGTCAGTGAATGGGCATAGTGCTGAGTGTGTCCTGGGCTTACACGAACATTTACCTCTCCAAAGAAAAATGGTAGTGTTGATGCCAGTGAAGGGAACAGTAGTCCTTGTTTGTTGAGACCTTTGATGTTCTAGTGCATCGATTGTTGTGATCATCCTAGGCGCTAGGCGGTGGGAAGCAAGAGATTCAGGTTGGGGAAGATGTCTGGCCGTGGTTGATTCAGAAGGTCTTTCCCGAACGGTTATACACTTATAGGTGGGATGCCGGATAGCCAAGGCCACACCAGGCAGACCCACGCACTTGCCATTTCCAGTTGTGTTGCTGGGTATGAGGACAGCAGATGTGTCTTCCACTTCCTGGCTTACAGCTTAGATTTTGCTGGAATGGGCCGACATCTGTGTTGGAAAATGTCTGTTTTCTGTTCTTCCCTTTCCCCCTTTTTCTTTCAATGGGCAGAATCAGAGCTGGTCAGAGTTGGAAGAGAACCTGCAGGTCATCCAGCTCTCGAGTGACACATATATGACACATGCTGCTGCTTGTCCCTTGGCCTGCAGTAGACACTACTAATCGATTCTTGTGTGTCCGGTCTTCCCAGCGAACCCAGACACAGCCACTATCAATCAGTATGAGACTCAGTGTTCAGCTCCTTACAGTGTGAACTAACAACCCACTGCCCAGAGTAGCTAAATGACCCCCAGGGTTGCACAGACTTCTTCCGGCCAGGGTGTTGCTTGCTAAGAGATGATTTTGAGTTAAGTTTGATGGGTCTGGGGAGAGAACTTCAGTTGGCAATGTACTTACTTGTTGTGCAAGCATGAGGACCTGAGTTCGAGCCCCAGCAACCATGTAAAATTCGGCACAGTGGCTTGCACCTGTAATCCCAGCACTGGGAAGCATATAGGAGGATCCTTGAGGCTCACTTGTCCCAGCCGGTCTAGCAGAATTAGTTCAATGAAAGACCTTACCTCAAAAAATATGATGGAGAAATGATTGAGGAATATTACCTGGCATTGACCTCTGACCTCCATGGGCACATAGACACACATGCACTTGCATGCGTGTACGCACACCCACACCTGTACATGTACCTGAATACCTGTATACACACAAATGCTTTTGTTTATTTGTTCATTTTTGGAGACAGTTTCTCCATGTACCCCTGGCTGTCCTAGAACTCTGTAGACCAGGTTGGCTTCGAACTCAGAGATCCACTTGCTTCTGCCTCCCGAGTGCTGGGGTTAAAGACATGCCCCACTACTTCCTAGCCCCACGAATGCTTTTAAGGCTGATTTCTAAAGGAGAGGGTGGAAGTCAAGATTCAGACTTGCACAGCAGTACTGCACAGATCCGGGCTCAAATCCTAGTTATACTACTTCCTGGTTATAACTAGAATCAGATGACATGACTTCCCTGAGCCCCATCTGCCCAACTGGGAATGACCCCCGCTCCATGCCAGGCTTGTGAGGGATAAATGATGCTCAGCAGGTATTTCCTGTCAGGTACCACATATGCCCTCAAACAAGCAGTAGATGAAGACGAGGCTGGCATACGCCGCCACCCCTGTGCCTTCCTGGAGACCAGGAAGCTGGCTAACTGTCATTTACCTTCTGTCCTGACCCACCCACTTAGGGTTTGTCCCGCTCACCTTTCACATGACTTTCAGTGGAAGGTGGTGTGGCCTGCTTCTTCATTTCTGTTCTCATTCCTTCTTTCTCTAGGGCCCAAGAGCAGGGAGTCTGTCAGTTACAGCAAATGGCAGGGGGAGGTGGCACAGCCTGCTCACTGAAGGGGGTTCTGGGATGTTCTGAGCCTAGATGTCTGAATCCTAACACTGGCCCAGTGGTAAGATGACAGGCATGCAGATGAGGCTTAGCACGTGTGCATTTTCCTAGTGTCTGTAATTTAGACAGTGTTGCTTCAGGCCACAGAGCTGCCAGTGGAAGTAAACATGTGAACGACGGGGCATTTCATTAGGAGCGAAAGCTCAAGGCTTCCCTTTGGAGTTCTGCAGGCAAGGGAATCCACGATTTATCTGTGCAGCTTTCTGGGCATGCAGAGCCCTGTTTAGTCTTCTGGGCTGTGGTGAAATACTTCCTCTTTCATCCAAGTCTGGAGTTTCAAGGTTGGCACTCCTTGCCCCTTAAAATGTTTTTTTTTTTCTTCTTTTCTTTTTTCTTTTTTTAATTCTGAGGCATCTTGGTACTGTCTGATAAGCAGAGACCATCAAGGAAGATGCATATGGCCTCTGTCCCATGGGGGTCATCTGCAGTCAGATGGGTGCAGCCCCTGGCTAAGGCTGCTCCCTACCCTACAGCCTTCCCAATAAATAGGGTGACCTTGGCTACCTTACATCTGCAACCTGAAAAGCAGAGTGACAGAATGACCACAAACCCTGACAGCTAAGGATTATATTCCACTAAGCATTGAAAACTCACGTCCAAACTGGCGGTGATGACGCGCACCTTTAGACCCAGCACTCTGGAGGCAGAGGCAGGTAGATCTCTGAGTTTGAGGTTAGCCTGCTACACAGAGAAGCCTTGTCTTGAAAACCGAAAGCTAGAAACCAAACCAAACCAGCAAGCAAGCAAACAATAACAACCAACCAACCAACCAACCAACCAACAAACAAATCATACTCAGGAAACTCAGTTGGCCCTACTGGGTTCTGCTTTGAACCCTGTGGCTTTGACTCTTGAGAGTGGGTCCCGAGTGCTTGGGAAAGGTTGGCAGTCTTACTGAATCTGTTCCAGCCTGGCAGAGTCTGCAGAAGCCAGCAAGCTCCCTGCATGTTCGGTTGTAATGCACCTCTTCCTCTGGGGTCTCCGAACACTTCAGTCAAACTAGCAAACTAGCAGGGAGAGCCAGGCCGCAGGGCCTCGGCTGCCTGTTCATGTGTAAAGAGCCCTGGTGGCTGAGTTCTCTATCAGCTGTCTGCCTCTTCTGACTCAGGTGGGCACTGATCTTGAACTATGGCAGTGAGTGGCTCTAAAAGACTGAATGACTGGAGGGGCAGAGGTTGCAGGGGCCTGTCACAGGTGTAGCTCTGCAGCTTGTGAGGATGGCTTCCTCCCCCGCCTCCCCCTTTTCAAGACAGGGTTTCTCTGTTTAGTCCTTGTTGTCCTGGAACTCACTCTGTAGACCAGGCTGGCCTCGAACTCAGAGATCCACCTGCCTCTGTGCCCGAGTGCTGGGATTAGAGGCTTGCGCCACCACCGCCAACCTTTTTTTTTTTTTTTTTTAACTGTGTGTGTGTGTTCATTTGTTCGTGTGAGCATGTGCATACCACAGTGTATGTATGAAGATCAGAGAAGAGAACTATCAGAGCCTCTTCTTCTGTCTTCCTTCATGTGGGTCCCAGGGATTGAACTCAGGTCACTAGGCTTGGTGGCAATGATTTTTTCCTTCTGAACCATCCAGCAGGCTCCTGGGTGCCTTTCTCCAGGTAGCATGATCTTGCCTCTGTCTACCTCTGCTTATTGGCCTTGCAGGGGTGTGGGGGTGGGGGTCTGGGTGCAGATAGGAGACTGTAGAGTCAGCACCCTCTCTTGTAGTGGGCAGGGCCTGGGTGTGATCTAGTCTGGGCTGTTGTCTAAGTTGGTTTCTGACTTCTTGCCCTGGAGGCATGCTCTAGAGGCCTCCAGAGATGGCATAGGCTGATCCTTCTGGTTTATAGCTGAAGATCCAGGGAGAGATTGTCTCGAGTACCATCCCCACCCCAGCCTACCTGACTTGATCAAAACATACTACCTGGCCAGGAAGCAGGGGAGGGTTCATGCCCTTGCTTATTCCTGCATTTATCTTAGCATTTAAAGGTCCAACTTAACATTTGTTTCTGAGGCAGGGTCTTACTATGTAGCCCTGGCTGACTTGGAACTTGATATGTAGACTACGGTGGCCTTGAACTCAGAGATCTGCCTGCCTCTGCCTCTCTAGGGCTAAGATTAAAGGTATGAGTACTTTTATTTTATTTGCTTCTCATTGTAGTAACAGGCACACACGACAATGCTGATCATAGCCGTAAGGGTCCAGTTGAGAGCATCAGCCACTACTGATGCTGATGCTGGAGCCTGTTGTGTGGTTTCTTCCCCAGTTGGGTGTGATTGTCTCCGATCCTCACAGCCCACACTTTATCCTCCTTAGCACCGCATGTACTAAACATTCCCCACCCTCCCTACTGCTCACCTTGGAGAACATGGCTTTCTGGCTCTCTGAACTGTTGAGTGCTGGTACCTTGGTCATACCAGGAGAACCTGTCCCGTTCTGCATATGCCACTTACCATGATGTTCCAAGTTCCCTCCGTATTATGCAGTACACATCGGAAGTCCTTCTTAACCTACACTAAATATATTATTGTGTGTACATGGGTACCTGTGTGCCATGGTACATACCAAAGCCAGAGGACAATTTGTAGGGGTCAGTTCTCTTGGCTTCTTGGGGTTGTACTCAGGTCTTTGGGAAGCATTTTTTTCCTGACTGAGATAACCTTTGCTACTTTTTTTTTTTTTTTCTTCTTTTAAACGTCGATTAGAGGACAATGCTGTGTATTTCCCGGACTCAAATTTCAGTTCTACCACTTACCAGCACTGATCTTAGCCATGGCCCTGAACTTTGGAAGCCTGGGTTGATCTGTCTGTATTGTGTATATTGCCTGTATCCACTTTGTGGGTCACTGGGAAGCCTGGCTGAGACCTTATTCATGTATGCCTCCTTACGCCTTGTGTTCCCAGTTCTCAGCAAGGTGGATAGGACTATCATCAGGCTGACACAGAGTGAGTGGTTCCCACACACCCTGCCCTCACCAGTGGCTTGGTGGTCCTCAGGTTCATACAGGTTTGGGAGAGCAACATCTTTCTCCAGGAGAGGTTGGCTAAACTGAAGCTGTGTAGTCTCACTGCCCCTGGGTCAGAGTCTGTCTCCTCCCTGGAAACCAGAACAAAAGGGTCCCTCTTGAAAGAGGCCCTTGTTCCTCGCTTAGGGAAGGCTCAGTCGGAGTTTGTGTGGCTGGCCAGGCCTTTTCCTCTTTCCTGGGCCTCATTTTGAGCCAAATTTTCTGGATCGAGGGCTGAAATGAACAAAGCATTGCCAGGCATTAAACCGAGGGACACAAACATCATTTGACATGTGCTGGCCCAGGCAGGGCAGGGACTGGGGTCTTCTAGGGCTCTGAGAGGTTCTGTTTTCTTTTTACTTTTAAAGGCATTCTCATGTAGCCCTGGCCTTGAACTCACTGTATAGCCAAGACTGACAGAGAACTTCTTACTCTCTGGCCTCTACTTCCTGAGTGCTGGGCTTCCCAGAGTGTGCCACCAAGTCCAGTTTCTGTCATGTTGGGGATGGAACCCAGGGTGTCATGCATGCCAGGCAAGGCCTTTAGTTGAGTTACAGCGCTTGAGAGGTCTCGAGTTACTGACTTTCTGTGTGCCAGATGGGGCTGGAGGAAATGGTGGCAGTATGGGCTTGATGCCCACCTTGGAACCCAGGCAGAAAGCACCCTGGCCTTGCTGGCCCGTAAATGAGGTGCTTGATGAGGCAAGATGTGTCGAGGTGGGATGCAGCCACGTGCCCTAGGTGTGGGCTCATTACAGATCGCCCTTAGCAGAATGCTCCACCTTGGTCTTCCCCTTTGGGGGAGGTGGGATTGGGGTGTCCCACTTTCAGTGTCATGTGTACCCCAGTCCAGATCTGGGAAGGAAGGACTTTGGAGTCTGCTGTCTCAGCTAGTGTCCTTCTGCACCCTTGTCTCTAACGGTGCCTCTGCTCCAGGTCCCTGGATACTCAGTGCAGGAGAGAACTTATGGTCCTATGCATCTTGAGATGACAAAGTTGGCATCGCAGAGCTGGGATGCTGTCGGGAGGCCCAGTACCACCCTTCTCTAGGCGTGGCAAGGCTCCGTCTCGCTCAGAATAAATTGTAGGGCCTGCTTCCAACCCCCCCCCCCCCCCTCCCAAGATAGGGTTTCTCTGTGTAACAGCTCTGCCTGTCCTGGAACTCACTCTGTAGACCAAGCTGGCCTTGAACTCACAGAGACCAGTCTACCTCTGCCTTTGGAGCGCTGGGATAAAAGGCGTGTGCCACCACTGCCGCCACCTGGCTGCAAGACTGTCTTCATTACTTTCTTCACTGTGACGAAGTACCTAACAGAAACAGCTGAAGGAGGCTGTTTTGGCTCATCGTTTTAGAGGCTTTTTAGAGGCTTTTTAGCACATCTGAGCAGTGAAGGCCTGGAGAATGGCTTTGTGCGCGCGGCAGCAGGAGTGTGTGGTAGGTGCCGAACGCAGCAGGCGACCAGGAAGCTAGGAGTGATATGGCCGGACTGTATCACTCTAGAGCCCCAGTGACCTACTTCTGATGGGAGGCCTTACTTCCTAAAGGTCCCACTGCTTCCTAAAATAGTGCCACCAGCTGGGAATGAAGCATTGGGAACACCAGGTTGTGAGTGAGTTTGTGTGTGTGTGTGTGTGTGTGTGTGTGTGTGTGTGTGTGTGTTTCAGATCCAAACCACAACAGGTAGGTTCACCCTCTCCCACGCACCCCATCTTCTGCCTGCCTTGCAGTGTGTATGTCCTCAGTCACAGCCTCGCTCCTCTCACTGGTCTAACCTTGGCACTTTCCTACAAGCATTATAGAGGTCAAGGGTGGAGCCCTCCTGCCAGGTGGGAACCATCAACTGACAGGCCATCAGGCCTCTTGGGAAGTGCCTACTCACACTTCATCTTCCTGCCTACCTGTGTGTGTTTTTTCTGGCTTAACATTGAGTCATGCACTTATGGGGCACCTGTTGGATACAGGCATGGGAGTCTGGAGTGAGCAGCCTGGGGAGAGAGTGCAGGGGAGTGGAGTGTAGATTCTAGTGCTTTCTGTGGCTCCAACACAAACAAAGATGACTCAGAATGGGAGCTTGCAGGAAGCACCAAGGTCCCTGTGGGCAAGTCTGCCCATCAAAGCAGGTTGGCTAGGCCATAGAAGGCAGGCCCGGGAGATGTGAGGCATTTGGTGTTGGAGGAGGGCAGCACCCCACAGCCTTGGTGTATTGAGTGGGTGGCACATTGTGGGCCCTGAGAGCTGTCTTGTGTGCTGGATTTGGGACTTTGGATGGCAGCAGAGAAGCCTTCTCCCAGGAACAGCACCGGGAAGAAAGTACACAGGAAAAAGTTGGACTCTCAAGAGAGACGGGGCCGCCGAGGGTTTCCGAGGCAGGTGCATCCAGCTTTGGAGTGAGACGTCCTGAGTTCAGGCTCTACCAGTTTCTGGTTGTGCTGACACTGGATGGAGTGTTGGTGTTGAGCTGAGTGTTATTTACTTAGTGCTTGCCTACTTATTCTGCCTGGATGATGGGCCAATAATGCTGCAGCCCACAGGCTTTGTGGGGCACAGAGCTATGGGGTCAGTCTCTCTGTGCGAATGGTTTTATTATGATAGTCTTCAGGCAGGGGGAGGGGCAGAGGACTCTGGGCACTCTTGACCAGTAAAGTAAACACATGGGGCAAGTCAAGAGCAGAGCGGTGGATGGTGGATGATATTTGATCAGCACACACAACACATGGGGTGTTAGCTTTTTTTTTCTCTTTTTAAAAATAATTTTTTAGGGGTTGGGGATTTAGTGAGTGGTAGAGCGCTTGCCTAGCAAGTGCAAGGCCCTGGGTTCGGGCCTCAGCTCTGGCAAAAAAAAAAATTGTTTAATAAATAAAAACAATAATAATAATAAAATTATTTTTTGTGTGTGAGTAATTTAAACCACATGCATGCCTGGTGCTCGAGGTGTTGAGCCGCCATATGGGTGGGTGTTGAGAATCAAACCTGGACCCTGTGCAAGGCCAGCAAGTGCTCTAAACCACCGAGCCAATTCTCCAGGCCTGGGTGTTAGCTTTTGCGGGCACTGGGTGTGGAAGGTCAGGCCACTTCCTCTATAGCCTTGACATCAATCAGGCTTAGCTCTGTTGGTTTCAGTTTAAAGGAACCAAAGAAAGATGCAGAAAGTATCAGATAGTGAAGCAGCCTCTGCCCTCTGGCCTCCTTTTCTCTCTGTACTTCCGCCATTTGGTGCCTGGGCGGCTCCAGAGGTGCCTCAGGGTGGGTTCTCACACACCCTGGACTCCTAGCCCGGTGGCCTGGGTTCCAGGCACCTAGCTGGGGAGGTTTCAGAAGCCCCACCCAGCATGGTTTTATATTTCCTCTCTTGGCCTACACAAAGGACAAAAGCAGGCTTCCAGGAGTGTAAGGGGATGCCAGGCCACCTAGTGGTCAGGTAGACCCCCAACTCTCTCCAGTCGGCTTGCCACAGTGGGCAAATGTTGGCTGGAGCAGAAAGACGTTGCTTTTGCAAGTCACAAATGACTTCGCCCCTTTAATAGTCTGTCCTGGTGGTTTGTAAGTAAACACGTTTCCTGACTTCCGGGTGTCAGCTCTGCCAAGCTCGAGTCAAGTTGTCTGAGTCAGCTCAGATGGGAACCATCAGTGTAGACATGGATCCCTGTGCATACATGTATGCCCCTTTACACATATAAACACACTCACATATGTGAGTGTGCACTCCTGCACATATATACACCCCTGGACAGATATAAGTGTACACACCCTTACACATAAAGGTGTATACAGATGAGCACACACATAGTGTACACCTGACACATATATGTGTGCAGACACATTTAACATATACATATAGATGTACATATACATGTACATACAGACTCACATGCACATGTATATGCTTATACATAGCAATGCAGGTATGTGTGCACACATAACACAACCTGAGCATGTACTTGTGTACATATGTGGATACACATCCATACGGATATACACATATACGTAGGTATGTACACATATACCCGTTCATCCATGTGACATGCGCACACATGCATCTTCCAAGGCCATCCTTGGTATTTCTTTGTATTCATGTTGGCTAGATGCATGTGTGGCTTCGGGCAAGCTTTGAATCCTCTATGCTTCACGTTCCCCATCTGGAGATGAGGAACAGTACTGCTGACTTGGAATGTGATTGGACTGGTGAGACTGTGCTTCCTGTCTGAGTCCCCCCGGGTCCCCACTCCCTATGCATCTGAGGAACTGGGATCAGAGAGATGGCAGGCCCTCTGAGTTCCCTTGGCCTAGGCCCATGGTGCCTGCCTCCCCCAGGTTCTGCTGTGAGTGCCTTCGCTTTAGCTGAATGTGCCTGTTTAGCTCTAGGCAGGACAGACATGGCCATCCGGTCACTGACTGTCCTCTTGCTGAAGCTGGGGGTAATTGCATTCCTGAGGAGTGAATGGCAGGTGGGATGGGATAGGGATGCGGGCCACACTGCCCTGTAATTTTGGAGTCTGGGCTGGTTTCAGTGGTGGCCCCTTTGGCTCTGTAACCAGCAGAGCCTGCCGCCCAAGCCCATAGCCATGTTTGTGAGCTTGTCACCTCTGACTGGCTTTCTCCTTTCTTCTTTTTGAAATAGCTTCCCCCCTTCCTATGAAGTTAAACTAGCAACTTTGGGTGTGGTGGTTCAGAATTAGTGGTTCCCCGCTTCAGTGTAGGAATCAAGAGTAGGCTGAGTGAAACAAACATTTACTTCTTATTAGCATACCTGGGCTTGGAGGCTGGTGTTGATGTGGCATGATTCCTGGTCCCTTAGGACTTGGGGGTCTGTGGAGGGATCGGCCTGTCTCAGAGTGAGCCTGGGACTTGGTGAGCCAGTGATCTGCTGGCTAGTTCCAGCCTGCAATGTATTACACTTGGCCTGTTGAGTAGCTCTCTTCCTCTCTCACCCTCCTTCCACCGTCCGTCTGTCCATCTGTCTGTCCCTCCCTCCCTTCCTCCCTCCCTTCCTTCCTCTTCCCCTCCCCCCTTTTGAAAAAGTCTCAGTAAGTTTCTGCATGTAAAAACTGGGAGAGTACCCTTAAAAATTCTAGTTTTCCATTTTTGAATAATAATGATAAAAGCCAGAATTTATGAGCTACTTGGAAGCCTGGTGCCATTCCTGGGACTGAGTGTGTCTCTTTGTTTCTCGAACCCAGCAGCTCTGGGTACCCAGTGGGTATTGTTTCCCCACTCTGTGGCAAAGTGGAGGCTGATGGGCTCCAGCCTGCTCACCTGCTCTCCTCCTCACCATGGCCTCAGCTCTGGGTCTCTCTACACTGGCCTCAGTCTTCAGGGTGTGGCTTTTACCAGGATGCCCGGAGAGTATACTGCGGCCTCACCCCTACATTTCCCCCTCTTCTTCTGGGTCTTCTCCCCCATCCCCATCCGCATGATGCCTAAGGAACCTTTTGATGTTGCTCCGTGCATCTAGACAGAGCCCTGCTGCTTAAAGATCTTGGAGTGAGCTGTAGAGTCAGGGTCCTGGGCTTCCCAAGAGCTCTAAGCTGTTCTTGCCCTGTGCTAGCATGTGCAGATGGAAGGCAATTTGAGAGACTGTGACTGCCATGCCTACCCATGAAGGGTCTCATGGGAACCTGGGCACCCTCTTCTTGGGACTCTCTGCTGCCCTCTGGGTGTTAGGGGGCCAGCCAGGCTGCTCTCCCCTAGTGCAGGAGAGGAGGGGATGGCTGCTGTCTGTGTTTGCTTCTGTGCCGCTGTGGTGGGTGGTTGTGCTTCTAGGGTGAGTCATTTCAGGATCTCTCAGATGTCATTTCACCTAAGGGAAGAGGACGGCCCTCCTCCCTCCTGGAGGACATGTGGCTTCCAGGATGCGGCTGCTGTGGTTGACATGGTCATGAATCTAGGAGTATTGGCCAAGGTCAGGGGAGCTAGGTTGGAGGACTGAGCTCACCCCCACCCTCCTTCCATACGTCTGACTCTCGTCTCTCTCTCTGGGTATATTAGAGTCACTTTGCTGACGTACCTTGTTCTCTATTTCCTTTTTTTTTTTTTTTTTCCTTTTCGAGATAGGTTTCTCTGTGTATCCTGGCTGTCCTGGACTAGCTCTGGAGACCAGGCTGGCCTCGGACTCACAGAGATCCACCTGCCTCTGCCTCCCAAGTGCTGGGATTAAAGGCGTGCCCCACCACTGCTTGGCTATAAAGACATCTTAGTGTATTTATTTTAGACTTTAAGGACAGGATTAGGAGAAAGACGTTTTTCAAAAAGAAAACACCCAAGTCACTGGTATAGGCTCCTCAAGGGAGAGTCAGAATTGTCTCAGTATTACCTATATAGATGCCGTTTTGGTATAAATATCAAAGTACATCTCAGAGTACTGTTTGATCTTTTATTTTTCTCTCAAAATACTTATTTTTAAAAAAAATATGGATATTTTATCTGCATGTATGTATGTGCACCACACAGTGTGCAATGCCCAAAGAAGCCAGAAGGGGGCATTGGGTCTGCTGGATCTGGAGTTACAGACGGTTGTGAGCTGCCTGATGTGGGGGCTGGGAATCAAACCCGGGTCCTCATCAAGAGCAGCAGCTGCTCCTAACTTTGGTGCCGTCTCTCCAGCCCTTAGTTTTAAATTATGTGTTTCTGGGTGTGTGCACTCCTGAGGGCAGGGGCTCTGTGGTGTCCAAAAAAAGGGACTGGGTACTGTGGAGCTGGAGTGACAGGCAGTTGTGAGCTATCCAGTATGGCTGCTAAGAACCGAACTGGAGTCCTACAGAGCAGGACTCACTTTTAACCACTGAGCCACATCTCCAGCCTTCCCCTCTTTCTCTCCTTTGGTAAATGAGATTATAGGGTGGCTCTCGAGGTGCACGGTACGGGATAATAATCTGATAAGGTAAAACTGGAAACCGTTAAGGTTGCTACACCAGAGCCTTAGGACATGTCCTTGCCCTGTGCAATTTCTGGTGCATTTCCTAGAAAAATGACAGGTTTACAAGTTGGGAAAGGAGAAAAGCTTTAATCAGTTGCTAATTGTCCTCGAATTCTTGCTTCTCTGCTGGAGGGAAGCTTCAACTGGATTCCTGGGCAGGAATTTGATGGCCTTTCCGAGGAATGCCTGGCTGATGTGATGGAGAGAGCCTGGAGGAGAGTGGTTAGAGGTTTGGTCCATGAGCTAGGGTTGGACTAGGTAGTCTACAGTCTTCTAAGACCCCCCAAGTCTGGGCTGGGGGACCATCCTCAATCCACTCCTCCAGCTCTGGTCTCTGGGGGTCACTTAGAGTTTTTGCCACAGTGGTTTACGAACTTCTAGACTTTGGCAGCCTTGTTCACTTTCCTGTGAATGAGGATTGGGATGAGACTTGAAGGCGGCAGATGGACTCGTTGGCATACCTCTTTCCATCCAGGCTTCTCTCCTTAAACTGAGAACTTCCCGATTTCTGGGTAAGGTGTTGTGTCTAGCTCTGACCAGTATCTCCCTTCTATATTTAGCTGTTGCAAGGAGAACGAATCAGTCAATATTTGTTGAGTAGCTGCTGTGCGTCGGGTTTTCTGCTAGCCATGGGCTTCTGTGGCAGCTAGCACGCTGTGCCTCAAGTCAATGAATTGACAAGGTATGCCAGGCTTCTACCTTCTACCCTGATCCCTGGGTAGCCTGGAGGCTCACCAATGGGCCCTTCTTCCCAGGACCTCTGGTCAAATTCTTCTGGCAAAGTTGATTTTGGTTTTATTGGTCAGCCCCAGGACCATTTCAGGGAGTCCAGGAAGCAGAAACTACCTGTGTTGGCTCCTTGGGGACACCTGACAAGTCCTGGCTTGGACCCAATGTTGGGCTGTGGTTGCTCCAACAACCCATTGTCTCCCCTCACCCCCAACCTTACCCTGGGCATGGACTGAATTGTGAATTGAACTCCACCTTGTTTCTGACAGAGAGATGGTCCCTGCTTGGAAATACCTAAGGTGGAAGCAGGCTCCCTCCTCCATGGACCGTGGGAACAGGGACCTGGTAGGCTGTAGGTCTCTGCTGTGGTCTGTGAATTAAAAGCCCTGATGAGATCTTGATAGATGGACAAGTGATGGAGACATTAGAAATAGTGGGCAGATTCTGTGCTAGGGAGTCTCTGCGAAGGACTCGAAGACCAGAGCTCATTCTTCAGCCTTCCCAGGGTGACTCTGGGTTTCCTGTTCCATGGTCTCATGTCTTTCCTAGGGTGTGCACTCTGTCACCCTCTTCTACCCACACACCCCTCCTCACTTACCTTAGGGTAACCAGAAGACCTCTTTGCTTTCTGACCATGATGTGCTTGGAGCTACAGCAGTAGCTCCCCGCTTTGAGCTGTACATCAGAATGACCCGGGAGTTAACAAATCCCAAGCCAGTCTCCACTGGAGATGAGGAATATTGCCTTTTATTCTGATGTCATCCTTGTTGAGCCACTGAGTATCTTTTGCTGTTTGATGGTGGGATTTAATCCCTGCTACTTCCCTCTTGAGGGTCCTCAGAGTCATTTCGTAGTTTCAAGTCTGAAATATGTTCTGTGTACGTCAAGTCACAGAGGATTGGACAGAGAGGGAGGTGACGTGGTGTCAGGTGATTTCCGGTGTCCGGTTTCCTGTTGTCCCTCTGGAGTGAGTGGGGATCCATATTGGTTTAGTTTGCTCTTTTGGAACCTAGCCAGTGGAAATAAGAGGGAAAAGTTTACTGTACACATAGGGTGTGCCAGGCGCGGGGCATCTTTCCTTTAGCCTCATGGACACCATTGACATAGACAAGTGGCAGATGATGGAAGAGACTCTTTTTGGGGGTGATGGGTCTTGTTTTTGTCTGTTCTTCGAGACAAAGTTGTTCTCTATAACTCAGGCTGGCCTCAAACTTAGATGCAGCCATCCTCCTGCCCCAGCTTCCACAATACTGCAAATACAATCATGTACCACCATTGGTGGTACTTCCTGACCCCTTTAGTAGTGATAGAGATGGAACGTGGGGCCCAGGCATGCTGGGAAAGTGCCCTTCCACTTACCTACTTCCCCAGCCCTGAAATACACACTCCACTTATCCCCCAGTGCGGATGGAGGGGTGGAGGCAGGAGGTGTTGCTAATGACTCAAACAGCTGTGACTGATCTGTGTCACCGCATTGTGGGCTCTGCCCCCTCCTGGAGCCTATTCCTTAGCTGCCCATTCGGAGTCTTTGTCGGGGGCTAGTGACTGTGGCTCCCAGATCATCAGCTGTTGACGGCTGGGAGCCTGCCACTGTTCCTGGGCAGCTGAGAGGGGCTTCGGAAGGCCATGGTCATAGCCATCCCTTCATGTTCTTGGTGTGCACATGCTTTGCCTGTGTGGTCAGACCATTCCAGTATAGAGGGCTGAGAGAGGGGAATTTCTGTTACTGTTCTTCCTCAGATGAGCGACTTCCTTAAACCAGCTATGAGGTTTGGAGTAGGTGGACTTCAAAATCAAGTGTGTGTGTGTGTGTGTGTGTGTGTGTGTGTGTTGTGTTGTGTTGTGTTGTGGTGGAAGCCAAAGAAGAGCCTCAGGTGTTGTTCCTCAGGCACCATCTATGCAAGTGTCTATTACATTATACCTCATTCCTACGTGCAGTTACCAGGTATCACTAGCAGAGTGACGCAGATACACAAACACTCTGCCTTGGAGATGCATCAGCCATCCTCAATCCTAGAAACAGACAAATGCGTCCCCATTTATCAGATGGATTGATTAAGGCTATTCATTTGTTCGTGGCTGCTGTCACATCCCACGTGGATCTAGACAGAGGCAGGGCGAGGATGCTATACTTCCGGCTCTCAAGTTCAGTCTCAAGCGCTGCGGGAGCCATGCAGCTAGGAAGTACTTTCCTTGTGCATTGCCCTGCCTGGGCATCCTCCCAAGCCATGTTGCATGGGAGTGTACACACTGACTCTCCAAGTAGATCACAAAGTGCGTTTTCACCTGGCAGACAGTTTCTGGGTGTCCTTGGCCCTAGGGGGTACGGCTGGAGCAGGTCAGCCCCTCTCCCAATCCAGAGAGACACAGGCTCCCCAGGAACTAATTTCTTAAGAGAACTTTATGGCGCTTAACTCCCTAAGCGAATCCAGATGCGCCTTGTGGCCGGCGCAGCTGCAGATGTCCTGGCCAAAGCCAACTTGGTTTGGAAGCTCGGCTCCAGCAGCAGCAGAGTCTGGAAATGAAGCAAATGAGTGAGTTGTTTTTGGCCATCTTCCCTCTGCTGGGCTCATATCAGCCAGGCTCTGACCTCAGGCATCACACATTCCATATCCCCATCCTCCTTAGGTTCAGAGGTGCTAGGTGTTGAACAGGACAGGGGATGCGCTACACTCTGAGCGTGGGATTTGGGGCGGGAGCAGGTGAGGTGACAGCATCCCTTTGGACACCAGTCCTTGGAGGAGCAGAGAGAACTCTGCCTGCTGGATCAGGTCTAGGGTCCTACGAGTGGGTCTTGGTATGTCTGGGAATAGATGAGAGGAACAGGGGCTGGCTCTAACCACCCCTATCCCTGCAGAGCTTCTCTGAACTGTCAGGGAGCTAAGATATGACTTCTTAGCAATGGCAACCTCCTACAAAGGAGGTGGCCTCAGCCAGTCAGCCTCCACAACTGGCACCAGAATTCCTGAGGTCCCGGGAAACCCAGTTCAAACCTGGGTGGTCAGGGGTAAGCACTGCCCTATTCCAGCACCGCCTAGGGCCTCAGCCCCAACCACACAGCCCTGCCCGGTGAATCACTTTGAAGTGAGGGGTTCCGGACCTGTGGTGGGCTCGGGGAGCCGCCTTGGCGGGAATGGGCAGGCTGGGCAGTTTGTCCTGCTGGGTTTCCAGGCAACTCCTCCTCTCAGAAGAGGATGCCAGAGCCACAGGACCAAGGTCTGGAACCTGGATCATAGGCTGAGTTTCTGATGACACTTCCTAGCTCTGCGACATTAGACACGCCGCTTCACTCCTTAGAGCCCCAGCCTGATTTTTCTGTGGACTTGGAGCATCCTTGTGCCGCTTTCCAAGGGGTCTGTGTGTCCAAGGAGAACGTCAGGGGAAGTGTTTGGCTTGGTGCCTGGCCCAAGACAGGCATCCTGCATGGAATTACTGCCCTTGTTGCCTGCTGTATGTGTTCCGCTTCAGGAGGCTCTGTCGGGGGCGGGGTGGGGGTCTCTGTCGATCATGTTTGGTCACATGACCTTTACATACTAAGCTGAGAGTATTGCTGTCCTCCCTCTTCCTTTGAGCCCGTGTATTTGTGTGCTTGTGTGCGCGTGCGTGCGTGCGTGCGTGCGTGCGTGTGTAGGTGTGCGCGTGCGTGCCTGTACCAGTCAACCTCAGTCATCTTTTTCATTCACTTTGCTCCTTACTGTTTCAGATAGGGTCTCTTACTCAACCCAGAGCTTTCCAGTTTAGCTAGACAGGCTGGCTGGCCTGTGAGCCCTGGACATCATCCTCTCTCTGCCAGCACTGGGATCATAGGTGTGTGGCTCTGCGCCTAGCTTTTTGTATGGACGCTGGGGATTTGAACTCAGGTTCTCATGCCTACAGTACCACAAAGCACTTTACCCGCCGAGCCGTTTCCTCAGCCCTGTTACTATTGACTGACGTTAGCATCATAAACATGGGTATATTAGATCATAATTGTTGATCTAAGAGGCAGGGACTGTAGCTACCAAGAACCCAGGGCCTGAAGGAGTCTGCCTGAGTTTAGATTCTTCTCCTCCCCTCTAGCTGTGTGACCTTGGGTCTTTAGTGAGTGTCTCTGAGATGGGTCTCCACTCTCTTGAGATAGTGCTGCTACCATGGTCTTGGGTCCTCTTTATCCAGGAAGGCAGATGAGGCTGGATATGTAAAGTGCTTAGAATGAGGTGCACAGAGGGAGTGTGATGTTGTCATGGTTACTGCAATCAGTCCCTCATCCTGGCCAGGGCACTTTGTAGCCTCCACCATGTCTGGACACCGCTGGTTTTCTGGCACTGTCATGAGAGAGACGTGCCTTCTGGAGTGGGCCTCGGTTTCTCTTGCTTCCCTCCTGCTTCAGTGAGGCTGTGGGCCGCGTCCTTACTCTTGTCCTGCATATCTGCTAGGACGTTCATGGTGGGCGGGAACTTCCTTCCCTAGGATGGAGAAGAAGTCCAAGCCTGTCACTCTTGTTGACACTTGACCCAGGCAGAGTGATGGATGGCCTTGTGGTCCTTTCTATACAGGTCTCTTTATGCTTCATCTTCCCCACCCACCACCCACCCCTGGCCTCCTTTAAAAACAAAAAAAAAAACAAAAAAAACTTGTATGTGATATGTGTGATGCATGTTTGTATATGTGTGCACGCACATGCATGTGTACACATGCCTGAGGTCGATACCAGTGTCCTCTTCAGTGGCTTCCCACCGCTGTTTGGGAGACAGAGGCCCTCACTGAAACTAGATCTCACCCACTTTGCTAGACCGGCTGGCCAGTGAGTTACAGGGATTTACTTCCTCCACTGCTAGGATTTCAAATGGTGGCCACCATACCTGCTCTTTAGATGGGTGCTGGGATTCGAACTCAGACCTTCATGCTTGCCCAGCAGGCAGTGTCCCTACTGAGCACCCTGCCCCGCTTTGTTCTCTTTGCATTTTTTTTACTTTCTTCGTTTTGCTCATTCATGTATCCATCCGTTTTCCAGTTTTGAGAGCGGCTGCTGTGTCTGGACCCCACTCAGGCTGGTGTGGAGTTTGGGCTTGGTACACTGACCAGGAAGTTAAGGCCAATCTGGCTCCAGACCTGGAGCTCCCATCTGGTCCAGTAAGAGCTACAAAACTGCCCCTGCGGAGGATGTCAGGCTCTAGAGCTGACTTGAGAGGTCAAGGAAGCTCCTCTCTGCTCCGCAGGCGGCATCTTCATGGACCCCCAGGGCAGGGGTTGGAAAGGACCAGGGAGGAAGGGAGGTAGTGTCTATACTCAAGTCCCCACGGGGACCTTTACAATGGAGCACCAGCCTCCACTCCTGCAGAGACAGTATTAAAGCCAATAATGTGGATTTGAGGATGCAGTCAGTTAGAGTGCTTGCTGAGCATGTGGGAGACTCTGGGTTCAATCCCCAGTGCTGCATATACTGAGTGTCTTGACGAATACCTGTGATCTCATCAGGTAGAGGCAGAGAGATCAGGAATTCAAGGTCATCCTTGGACAGGGTCTCGTGTAGCCCAGGCTGTGCCTTGAACCTTCTATGGATCCTAGAATGACCTTGAGGTCCTTCCTGACCCTCAAGCTTCTACCTGCCAAGTGCTGAGATTACTAGCCTGTGTCACCACACCCGGTGTGTGCCGTGCATGGGGTGGGGCTCTGGGCTTTGTGTCTACTAACTGAGCTACATCCCAAGCCACTAAATTTTCTTCTTGGTGGAAAAATATGGGCCGCACTCCCTGCCCTGCCTCCCTTCCATGGCTTTTGTGACAGTCAAGTAAAATTACATATGAGAAAGTCCTGTGTCAGCTCCAAAGCCCCATACACGAGAATCCTCAAGTCCTTTCTCTTTATTTAGTTGCCAGCACAGTATGAGGCACGTTAAAGGGAGTTTAAAAGGAGGGAATATCTACTTACAACTCTACCTCCTTACGGAACCACAGCAAGCCTACACTGCGCAGTCACACTGGCTGGGCAGATGGAGATGTTCTCAGATGAATTCTTTGCTGGTTCACTTTTGCATTTTTTTTTATTTTATTTTTTTATTTTTTTAATGCTGTCCCAAAGCCTAGACCAAGCAGCAGATCCGGGTCACTTGGCCTCCTTCCTTGTTGGAGCTCCCACGATGCGTGGATGTGGCTGAGGACACTTTCTGTTGACTTCTTACTCCTCTGGGGCTCTGCCCGTCTGTATGCATATTTCAGTGTCATGATGAGCATTTGCAAGACCCCAGTTCCTTTTCACTGTCCCCTTGCTGCCATCCCAGAGCTCCCTGTGGCCATCAGCTCCCTGAGACCTGCTCCCGAGTCCCACCGTGCTCTAGGAAGCTGCCTCCTGCTAAGCCCCCCTTATTGCCCTCCCCCTTCTTCCCTCCCGAAGAAAGCACACTGTGAATTTCATTTGTATTCTGCTTGCCTTTCTTTCTCAGTGAGGACGAGTGATTGCTTGGGAAGTTCCCAGGAGGGATACTAGCTGAGCTTGGGTCTGAACAGTGCATTGCTTTGGGTAAGGATGAGGTAGAGCTGCTCCTCAGAGGAGCCTACCTGTGATGGATGCTGGCCACCAAGTACACATGGCTTCTTTCTAATACGGCTTGGTCAGCGTCGGTGTTTTCCTTCCTTCCTTCCTTCCTTCCTTCCTTCCTTCCTTCCTTCCTTCCTTCCTTTTTTTTATTCATTCTTTCCTCCCCTCCCACTTGTTTGTTTGTTTTTTGTTTTTTGAGACCGGGCTTCTTTGTGTAGCCTTGGCTGTCTTGGAACTATTTCTGGAGACTAGGCTAGTCTCAAACTCACAGAGATCTGCCTGCTTCTGCCTCCCAAGTGCTGGGATCAAAGACATGCACCACCACCACCTGGCTGGCGTGACTCTATCTTTTCCCCCTTAATTTACTTCTCCAGTTGAAAATGTCCCTGCTTTCAGTGTCACCAGTCAACAACTGACACAGAGGCCATGAGTGTCTTCTGCTCCTGGTGTCCCCATCACTCAGTCATTAGGACTACCGTTAGCAATGGAGATGTGATGGGTCCCCCTTCCTGTTGACTGCAGTCTTGAGGGTAAAGGGTAGAAAAGAAGGTTTGGCAGCCGTAGCCAGGGCAGGGACCTGGGCCTCACAGCCACCTTTGTTGGGTTTGGGGAACAAACGCTTCTGAGGAGGAGGTAGCGGGAGAGGAGGAAAATCTGGAGGGAAGGAGATGCCAGGACAAAGGCTGGCCGCCATAGACATGGTCAGACGCAGATGAGGAGAGCAGGGGGAACGTGACTGCAGCCAGAGCAGAGATAAAGGATGAGCTGGAGCAGCGGGGTGTGGGTGTGCGCGAGAGAGAAGCTGAGAGACTGAATGAAATAGGCTTGGGAGGGAAGGGAGTCAGTCACACCCTGCCACGATCTTCCTTGGAAGCTTGAATGGGAAGTTGTATTAGTTACTTTCCTGGTCGCTGTGGCCGAATGTTTGGCTGGAGCAGCTGAGGTTAGTACACGTAGCGGGGAAGGTATGGTGTCGGGAGCATGAGGTAGCTGGTCCCATGCAACCTGCAGTCTGGAAGCAGGGAGATGAACGCTAGTGTTGGTGCTCAACTGGCCTCTCCTTTTCGGGAGAAAGAGTTCAAGGTGCAAGCCCACAGGGGGCCACCACCCCCATGTAGGGTGTGTCTTCCCGTCTCCATTAAAGCAGTTTAGATAATCCCTCATGGACATGCCCATTGGTTTCCATGGTGATTCTAAAGCCATCAAGTTGACATTCAAGAGTGATTATCATAGAAGTAGAGCCACAGATGGGTCTGGGTGGCCTGGGCTCCTACCTAGCAGCATCCTTCTTCCCAGATGTCCCTGGAAGAGTCATGAGCACAGTTCTGGCACACAGATGCCTCTGGCATGTCAGCATTATGCCCACTCTTCCCCATGGTTGCAGCAGCTTTAGAAGCAGCTTGGGGAGGCACCTGTCTTCTCCCCATCTGCCTTCTGCTTATAAAATGTTGTAAAGTGGGCATCCACGTTGCCTGCTGCCTCGGCTTGCAGAGAGCCGGGGGAATGAGATCTACCGCTCACTTGGGGCAGGGCCTGGTACTTGGTGTGGACTATACAAGTGGACCTGAAGGTGTTGATCTTGGACATTGGTGATGTGAGGTGAGTCCCTATATGTGATGTTTGATTTTTTTGTTACACATTGGGAAACCGAGGCAGGGTTAGTGTAAATGTGGTAATGTTTCTGTGAGAGGCACACACCAAAAGCATGCCTTGTGACCCTCCACGTGGGACAGCCAATAGGAAATCAAACTTCAGGAGGCCAAGTCTCCTGTTGATCAGTTCTCACTATGACCCCAGGTTGACTAGAACCAGCCTAATCTGGTGTAGTTTCAGGTCTAGCCTGTGGGCTGGTGGTTCCTCTTAGAAAGTTTTAGCAAAGATGACTTATTTATTAGCTGATTTTTTTTTTTTAATCTCTCAAACAAACAAGAGACACGAGCGTGCAAAAACAAACAAATAATTAAAAAGATTGCCCTGGCTAGTTTTATGTCACCTTGACACAAGCTAGAGTCTTTAGAGAGGAGGGAGCCTCAATTGAGAAAATGCCTCTAAGATCAGGCAGCAGACAAACCTGTAGGACATTTTCTTAATTAGTAATTGATCTGGTGGCCTGGGCTGGTATTTCTGGGTTCTATAAGAAAGCAGGCCAAGCAAACCACGGAGAGCAAGCCAGTGAGCAGCACTCCGCCATGATCTCTGCATCAGCTCCTGCCTCCCAGTTCCTGCCATGTTTGACTTCCTGTCCTGACTATCTTCAATGATGTGGAAATATAAGCCAAATAAACCCTTTCCTCCCCAAGTTGCTTTTGGGCATGGTGTTTTAATCACAGCGATAGGAACCTTAACTAAGGGAATGATTTGGAGAATAATAGGAGGTCAGAAATGTAATATTCGCCTCTACCCGGATGAAGAATATTCTAGAAGCTTCCATTCCAAGTGCCTGCTGGCTCTCTGAAGAGTTTCCTGGGTGAAGGAATGGGGCTAGGTTGGTGCTAGGCTGTTGGGAGCCGCCCCTCGTAGCCCAAGTTAGGTTTAATTTCAGATATGTCTTTGTCATTCCCATGTGTCCTGAGCCTAGTGCTGGGGACTCAGATCAGTGCCTGTCTGTGCTTTCCACACACGTGCTGAGAACTGAGCAGCTGTGGGAGCCGGGATCCTGTCCCAGAATTAGCCTATGTTGACCCAGCAGGCGAGAAAGCAGTCACGTGGCTGCTCTGGCTACACTTAGGCCAGTGAGGGCCTCTTCCTCCCCACCCCCAACTGGAGGGCCTTCCTGGGGAGTCTGGGTGGCCCCTTACTTCTTTGAGGAAGGGATACACTGCCTGTAGGAGGTGGGACATCAGAAAAGAGGACTGAAGAGGAACTGAGTTTGGAGGCGGCGTGAAGTGTCTTACTGGTCTAGGGGAATCATTGCATCCCCTTACCACTGACATGATACCAAGAGCCACATAAATGCCTAGGGCCACACAAATGTCCACGACAGATATCCAGGATGGCAATGATGCTCAGAGACTGTCTTTTAGGCCAGCCAGGTTTCCTCTGTGGAACCATTTAAGCTGTCTGCCCGGGTTTGAATGATGTGAACTCATGGCTAGTGCCTGGCTCTTTCACATGGCAGATGCTGGCCAAGTGTCACCTGTGGCTGTCACCACCTGGGTTACAGTCATCACACACGGGATGTATGTATTTCCATGGTCCAGAGGGACTTCTGGCTTATGGGAAGGGAAGGCCTGGGGAGGGTGGGCAGTGTGGTAAATGGGAGCGAGGAGGCCACAGGGTGCAGCAGCTTGGATGTACCCTGGCGTGCCCAGAGTGGATGTGTAGAGAAAAACAAAACAACCCTGCCACTCCATTTCCTGTGAAGAAGGAAGTTGCAGATTTCCTCCCTGGCGTCCAGGGAAGGATGGGACAGGCTGCTCAGGGTGTGACCCACGTGGGGAGGATGGTGGGTCTGTCTGGAGGGGCTCTGGGTCCAGAGCACAGCCTTTCTGCTGCTGTCAGCCCCTGGCTAGAGTCTCTGAGCTGCTTCCTCGAGGAGGTGCATCTGGTGTCCCTGCATCTGGAACAACTTGGATCCATCTCTTCTCTTTTGTGCTGGACAAATAGCCAAGGGTCTTGAGGCCCAAGACACCTTGAAATGTGTCACCTCTTCTTGGGAGCCACTGCCCCTTCCTTTGGTGTCCCCCTGTTCCTTACTCTTCCACTGGCTGCCAGTTTTCTTTCTGTCCTCTTCCTAAGGAGACTGGAAGCTGTTATTCTTCAGCCTCCTTTCTCCCAACTGTGCACATTTGTGTGATAAGTAATCTGCACTCCCAGAAATGAGGGAACGGCGCGCGTGCGCGTGCGTGCGTGCGTGCGTGCGTGCGTGCGTGCGTGTGTGTGTGTGTGTGTGTGTGTATGTGTGAGAGAGAGAGAGAGAGGGAGAGGGAGAGGGAGAGGGAGAGGGAAGTGGGTGAAGTCATGCACTGAATATGGAGGATCCGATAAGCCTTTAGCTGAGGGTGGCGCCTTGGTGATCCTTCAGATCCCAGGTAGTGAGCTCATTACTGCCTCAGTATTGTCATCTGTACTGTGGGGTAGTAATAACCTGACTTTAGGGTTGCTGTGAGTAGCAAGAGCAGGGCCTGCTTGCAGAGAGTGTGCTGTATGGTTAGTTATTACTTATTGTATTCACTCACCTAACGTAAACATATTAAAACTTTTTTTCCTTACGTTTATGTATTTTTAAGGTGTTTATGTACATGCACACTTGCACCAGAGTGTGTATGTAGAAGTCAGGAGACAACTCATGGGAATTCGTTCTCTCCACCATGTCCTTTGGCTTGGTGGCAAGCTCCTTTTCCCACTGCGCCATCTTACAGGCCTTAAAATAAATATTAAGCTGACGTTTGTTGTATGCTGAATAAGCTTCGGGTTGAGTAATCCTCTCTGTGCCTTTCCTTCATGAAGCCTGTGCACATTGGGGTGGTGGCTCCCCAGCAGCCTAGGCGCCAGCATGGGCGGAGTTCTCGGCTTTAAATTGGGTGGACTTTGTCCGTAGGTTTCCAGTGAACTTGGTGTCCTGTTTCTCTCTTCAGCTGACACGATGGAGATAAGGCTCATCATGGCACACCATCCAGGGTGAAGTGGGTGTTGGGCTCCGGGGACTCCAGAGCACACTTGGGGTCCCCAGAGCTGAGGGAATCCCAGCTTGAAAACTATCATTCTGCCTTTGAGCTGCTTCTTGGAGAAGTGTGTCATCTGACTCTGAGAAGGGCGTTTTGCTAAACAAAATAGGGGAGGAAGGGCAAAGGGCAAGTTCGAGAGGGAAAGAGCATCAGATGATGCCTGGGACACCTCCCGCAGCCTGGCACACAGACACGTGCTGGCCTCCACTGGCCAGTGATCTCAGCAGTTGGAAAAGGGTCGCAGGGAGAGCCTAAGTGTCTGGGTCCCTTAGAGTGTCTGGACTCTGGGAGATCTCATTGAGGAAGTAGCTGAAGTTCCTGGCTCCCCAGAGAAGGCCTAGGGGCCAGGTGGAAATATTAGTTTCTATATGGAAGTCCCTTCCAGCCGTGATAGAACCTACAGGGTCTGGTAGCATCTACGAGGTTCTAGGTTCTAGCATCATCTAGGTTCTAGAGCTACCCTTTTAAGAACAGCCTTCCTCTGAGAGGCTCTAGGTCTTGAGTATGTTTCTTAGACCTTGGCCTGGCCTAGCTTCCTTGCACCGTAGCCCTCAGCAGGTGACCCACCCCAGGGTCGTGCTGCTTAGCTTGGCCAGGTGGGCTCTCGGGGCCCTTTTCAGAGGACCCTGAGTTCAGCTGGTAGCTTCCAGAAGGGACCATGGGACTCTCTCATTGTCCCTCAGGACCTGATGACATGGCCCTCTCTGAGAAGTCCTCAACATAAGTCATCATCCCACTGACATCGTGGCTAGGCAGCCTGGCCCTCTGAGGGCGTCTGGGCCTTGGCACCTGAGAGCTTGTTAATCTACAACCACACTGGACTTGGGAGCTCAGGATACCAGCCTTCTGGATTTCCACAGAAGGCTCCCCGATGCCCTGGACTATATGGAGCCACCACTTGGGCCCTGGAAACTCATTCCATATATATAGGGCCTCATTCGTCCCTCAGTAGCTGTAGCCCAAACAAAGATGGCCTCCTTTGCTTGCCTGGCATCCTGCTCTGCTCCAGGGGGTGGAGAGGGGAGCTCCCTTCCCACCTGCCCTTCCCATGGCAGTGTCTGTGCCGATCTGTTACTTCCCATGTTTGATGTCTAGGTGGGCACTGGGTTTCAGTTTCCTTTACATGGTTTGGCTCACTCATTCCCACATGCCATCTATTTGCTCTCAGAGTGGATGCGTGGCAAGAAGGCAGATTCCAGGGTCGTGTATGGGCCTGGAACCCCCTGGTCACTGCTGTGGGCCTCTGGGTGGACTTGACTCACTCAGAACTTGGTCTTGTGATAGCAGGAGGTGGAGGCTGATAAAAATCACGTGACAGACGCTGGCATAGAATGTGTTCCCATGCATGGTCCTAGTCATATGGTGTCCTTTACTTTGTCTCAGGACACTTCCTCTTTTCCTATTCAGCTTCTATAAGAGAAGTATTCTGGGGGCTAAGGTACACTTTCCCTCGAGTATGGGGACACAAACATCTCCCATGCCCAGAAGTGGGCAAACATTTGCTCTTGCACACCCTTGAACTTCTAGCTACTGAGCGTGCACACTCCATTACTGTGTGCGGCATACCTCTTGGAGTGTACCAATGCTTGTGTCCAGTGGTGTAAGTGTCCACACACACTGTTATTGATTTTGAACTGGAGTCTAGCGCAGTCTCACTTCAAACCTCCTTATGCATCCAAGACTAACTTTTTGTTTCTCAACTTTTGTGGGGGAGGGGGACTGGAAACCAAACCCAGGGCCTCACACACACTAAGCAAGCACTACCACGGAGCTACTGCCTCAGCCAGGAATTTATTTTTCTAACACGTGTACGTGAAGCACATGCAGGGCCCTGATCAATAACACTAAGAAGTCGATAACTATTATTAGCCTTATTTTACAGATAAACTGAGGCCAGAGAAATTAGGTTACCTGCTTGCACGGTGCAGGGTCCAGATTCCATTCCAGATTGTCTCCAGGACAGGCTCTTAAGTCTAATAACAATACTATTTTTTTTCCATGCTGGGGTGTGTGTGTGTGTGTGTGTTTGTATATGCGTGTGTGCATGCACGTGCACACATTCGTTCAAGTCCAGCACATTGTAACACCTGCAAGCACAGCTGTGCATATTTACCAGCGTGCATATGTGACAGTGGCGCCAGGTCATGGGTGCTCAGGCTCACACCTATGCGTCAGAGGACTTGTGCATAGACCTGAGTGTACACCTGTCTCCATGTTTGTGCTTCGTGCGTTCTTCACCCTCCCCCTAATCTCCAGAGCCCCGACCAGATTGCCCTTTGCTTTCTGGCTCAGAGGTTGGGAAGTGATTGCAATAGGCCCGGATTCTCCCATCCCACTGTGCATTGCACACCGGCCCCCAGACTTGTGACCTCGCTTTCAGAGGCAACCCTGGCTCAATGTCTTTATCTCCTATTTGTCTGCTCAGCTCCCATGTCTCTTCCCTCTGTCAGGTCCTTACTTGGCTTTGTAGATGTAGATGGCCCGTGACCTCGGCCAGGAGCATCTACACTGTGTGGGGGCAGGGTCTGAAGAGACTCCCTGAAGGCTTCCCACGATGTCAGGGCAGGGAATGATGATTATCTCTTTTAGCTATTGACTACCAGCCGCCCCCAGAGAGTCTGGGACTAGAACACTGTGTGGAAGCCTGGCCTGGCCTTGCCCAGCCCAGGGCCTGCAGTTGTTGCTCTGGACGATCGGATTCAATCCTTTCGGCTGCAGGTTGGAAGCATCTAGATTCCTCTGCCTCGGCTTTGCCACAACCCCAGCATACTCGGCCGGACCTGTCCCTGTGCCTTTGGCAATAGGGTGAGGGTTTCTTCCTGCCTCTAGGGAGGAGTTGGCCCTTCAGCCCCCTTTCAGGTCCAGTCTCTCCATCCTTTACTCTCCCTGTACATGGGTCATGCCAGCTCTAGCTTGGATTTTCTATAGAATCAGTTCTCAGCATAGCTCTCTTGGAGAGGAGGCCACAGTTGTGGTTTAACTTGGCTTTTTGGTGAATTTGGGCTTTTTATTTTCAGTATTTTTTTTTTCATTGATTATTTTATGCATGTGTTTGGGTCATATTTAGTCCTTATTAGCCTCTTCCCCCTCCAGCCTAACATGTTTCCCTTCTGCCTTCATGGTGTGTGTGTGTGTGTGTGTGTGTGTGTGTGTGTGTGTGTGGTGTGTGTCCGTCCGTCCATCCATCCGTCTGTCTGTCTGTCTTGCTCAGGGCCCAATCTTGTGCTGGTTGCATCTAGGTGACCAAGTTTTCTGTGAGTTAATGAGAGCAAGCATTTGAGTTGTTCATCCCCCCCCCCCCCAGTTTCTCTCTCCCCTTCCCCCTGCCTTCCCGGTGCCAAGGCCCAAGCACCTGCTTCTTTTTGAAGGCCCCATGAACTGAATGGGCAGCAGCAGAAGAAAACCCCAGGAAGATGGGATATTGCCGGCTTGCGTAGGTGCTCTCTGCCAAAACTGTTTAAAAAGTTAAAGGTCTTTTCTGAGCAAATCTGGTGGTTATCCTTTGAAAAACAAGCAAAGGCCCTTCACTTCCTGTGGTGTCCTGGAGCTCCGCTCCTGGACCTACCAAGAACTCTAGACTCTAGGCAGACACCCCCAGTTTTCCTGGAGAACTCAGACATTTGTGTTGGTGAAATTCCACTGGCCTGATGGGTGGGTGGGCTTGGGGGATTGCATTTCAGTCTCATCTTCTGAGATCAAGTGATCTGGCAGGAAGCAAAACGGAGGACTTAGGGTCGTGACCATGGGGCAGGCGATGCCCTTCCTATTTTGGGGCCGGTTTTTCTGAGTTTGCTTGCACCATAAAGCCTCAGGGGACTCTAGCCCTCCTTTGAGCCGGCCGCTCTTGGCCCCAGGGACAGTGCCTGGCCACATGTTGCTCTGGCCTCCTTGCCCTTCCTGCTTGACATGTGTCCCACATTCCTGAAGGGGACAGAGAAGGCTGGAGTTGGCCTTTAGGAAAGGGGTGTGTGTGGTCAGTGGTGGAGGGGGTGTGAGACCCTGGTTCTAGGGGGATTCTGGTTCAGTCTCTAAGGTTAACATTTCCTTACCTGTGAGGTAAGATGACTGCAGGGCCTGTCCTTACTGAGCAAACACCCAAGGGGCTCCTCCTTCCCGATTGGTCTCTGCTAGGCCTATGAGGCAGCTGCTGCCTAGCTTCGCTGTGCAGATGCGAAGCTGAGGTCCAGAGGTGTGAGTCAGCCGGCTGGCTTGCAGGTGGCCAGGCTGGAGTTCAGACCAAGGAAGCTGGCCCCATGTCTGGGCTGTGCTCATCAGATCTTATTGCCTCTCTAGATGGTGTTGCAAGAGGCCCATCAGGGAGATGAGCCCTGGTTCTGCTTTGCCTGGGGGGCAGACCCAGTTTCTGATTGCCATCTTAGTAAAATGGTCATCTAAGTTACACCCCATCCCATCTTCAGTGGGCCCCAGCTTCAGTTCATGGATCCTGTGTTTAGAATGATCCATGGAGCGTAGGGTCACATGGTCTCAGAAACTCATCTAGGCTGCTTCAGCTACTCCTGGAATGGAGGTGTCTTCATTCATTTCATTCACTTTTTTCTTTTTTCCTTTTTTGGTTTTTCGAGACAGGGTTTCTCTGGGTAGCTTTGGTGCCTGTCCTGGATCTCGCTCTGTAGACCAGGCTGGCCTCAAACTCACAGAGATCCGCCTGGCTCTGCCTCCCGAGTGCTGGGATTAAAGGCGTGCACCACCACAGCCAGCCCGGCCTCATTTCATTCACTCTTGGGAGATCCTTGGGCATCTCATCCACACCAGACGTTTGTGGGTAGACAACATACAGAGCTAGCAGCTCTGGGAAGAGAAGTCGCACCCGAGGCCCGCCCTTCTAAGAAATTCAAAGTATGATTCCCCTTGCTTTGTTTGGCAAATCACCACAGTGTGGCCATTGATGACTTCTTCTTTGAAGGGCGGGGGTGGGGAGGGTTGGGGGGGGGGGGGGGCAGAGCAAGCAAGAAAAAGTTCTCTGGTGTGAGGACTTTTTTTTTTTTTTTTTTAACTGTGTTTATTCTTGAATGGGCCTTGAGGCAGGGCTGTCTCTGGGCTGTGGAGCCGTTTCTGTCCCCAGGTGCCTGTTTATCGACTTATCTTGATCGCAGGTCCAAGGCACTGTGTCTCTGGCCTTGCCTGCTTGTCACAGTTTTTCCTGGCAGCGAGGGAGAGTTCCTCTGAGCCCCTGTTCATTCCTGTCCACAGACCTGCTAAGTACAGTGGTTACAGAAGGTGACTGAGCCCTCCCCTTTCGTTAAAGACTGTCTGCTTTGCAGAAGTGTGATCTCATACCCTAAAGTCTTGGGATCTCGGGGGAAAGTCAGGACAGTTGGACACCCTGTTCTGGGTAGAACTCACCTCTGGGTCACCAGATGGCTCTAAATATCTTACATTAGCCAGATCAAACTTTACTTTCTTTAAAGTGGCCTCATTGACATCTCATGGTGGAGTGTCGCCCATTTTTATGAGAGGGGTCCAGCCTCAGGCATCTTCTAAGTGGCAGGGGCATGGCTTTGTAATGCTGTTAGAAATAAGTTCGAGGTCACAAAGAAAGAGACCACCGTTCCTAACTGGAGTGTCTGGACAAGACACACTTTGCTTGAGGGGAAGAACAAACACACGAAGACAGGAAGTGCTTTTGGTTTTTAGTCTAACTCCTGTGGTGGCTGTCTCTCTTCCCCATTGGCTGGGCTCTGACCTCACAGTCTTACTCAGTTGGCACAGGAATAGTGGTAGAGGAAAGAGGTCCCTGCTCCAGGGAGGAAAGGGTCCCTGCTCCAGGGAGGAAAGGGTCAGTGCTCCAGGCCATCAAATTCCTAAAATAGAGGAGGGCCTTTGTGTAAACAAAGGTTTCACTGGCTGGGGAGAATTAAAATATTTGCATAAAAGTCTTACAAGGTGAGGGAGAGACAAAGATCTTAAATGGTTTTGTTTGTCTGTGTGGTTTTTTTGGGAGGATGGGTAGGTGGGATGGGGGAAGACAGGGTCTCACTGTAATGTAACTCTGGCTACCCTGGAACTCACTATGTAGCCCAGGCTGGCCTCAAACTCCCTGAGATTCACCTTCCTCTGCCTCCGGAATGCTGGGATTAAACCACTGCGCCTGTCTCTAAACACAAGCTTTGTGTCTGTGATAGAAAAGACTTATTTGATATTTTTTACAATGGTGATAAATTGTCTTGGGGAATTTCCTCTCGTGGTACTAGGCAATAGATGTTATCCTTCTAGTCCCAGTGTACCATCAAATGATGGTCCTGTCATACATCACTCCTCTTTAGATGTGATTCTGCCCATCATATCTCTAAGTGGGTGTGTGGAAATGAATTCCTAATTTCCGTCTCTGTCTGTCTTGTTCTCTGAGGTTGCCTGAAGTTTGTGGTCATAGCCCAGATGCCCAAGCCAGGGGCTGGGCCTGCCTATGACATGGATGTTACCTGGACAGGATGAGAGTGAGTAGCTAACATTTACCAAGCTTGTCTCTAGACCCTGGCATCATGTGGTAGACACTCTGTATTTAAATCCTCACTCGAAAACCCTCATTTTTACAAACAGGGAGTGGAACCTGGGAAGGGTGGTCAATTATTTCCCCAGTATCAGAGATGTGTGCTGGGGTCTGAGCCTGCCTCGGTTGCGCTCCTGACCTGGACGCTCCTGGTCTACATTCCCAGGGGACTTATAAACTGCTTGATACGAATCTGTGAAGAAGCAAGTAGAGGAAGCAGGGGGAAGAGTAGAGAGCCTTCTAGCAAACTGCAGAAAATCCGGCTTTCCCTGTCAGGAGTTCTGAGAAGCGATACCTTCCACCAGGCTCTTGAACATCCTGGTACCTGCTGCAGTGACAGACAGCCCCGACTGTCAGTTCCTTGACACCATGCCAGATGTCCAGGGCACACTGCAGAGGGCTTTGTTCACCTGCTCCCTCAGGGGTACATTGTTAGGTTTCTTTTGAGCATGCCTGTGCACATCCTGGGCTACTGGGCTGGGCCTGCTCGTTCACCACTCCTCACCTGCTCTGGCCAAGGCAGGTCATGTGGCTGCACCTGTAATTCAGAGGGCCCCTTAGGGAAGCAGGGGGAGGGGAAGGCTGGCCTTGTTGGGAGGGCAGCCAGAGTGTTGCAGTTTTGCTGTCAGGGCCTCTGGGCCGGGATGGCCTTCCTATGGACAGTTGTGGGTTCCAATCGCCATCCCGTTCCCGTCTGGTTTCAGAAGGCGGCAGAACCCAGGCGGCAGGCTTCCTTGGATGGGCTTGTGGGGCTGGGCTGTTGCTCCCCACTGGAGGAACTAATGCTTTCTGGGTTCCTTTCCCATCAGGCCCTGGGAATAGTGTCAGCAAATTGTGAGGTTTTAACTAAGACCCCCTTTCCCTGCTGCTCTTCTGGCTTGTCTCTTTTCACTGAGGCATGTCTGGTTTGAGTCAGGGGTACGACTGTTGTTGCCAGAGTGCTTCCTAAGTGTTGGTCACCCCTTGTCTCCTCCTCCAGCCACCCAGCTGTTTTTAGCCCCATTTATGGAAGAAACTCAGAGCATCATTTATTTGTATGAGGCTCAGAACAAGGCTCAGAGAGGTGAAGGGGCTTTGGTAGGCTGCGCATCTCTGATTTGGCTTACCTGGGGTTAGATCTAGGCTTGTGGCACTCTAGGCTGGCATGTGGAACTGGTCCACAGCACTTACTGAATCGGGTTCTGAAACAGTCATTACCCAAAAGGGATTTGAGAAACATTTTCCACCCTTCAGAGAAAGCCCAGGGAGATCGTGACCTCTGTTTCTTGAGAAGTGAAACTTGGCTCAGTTATATTCGGCCATTTCATTGTAGCGAGATCTGATCCTTTAACTGCAATTTATTGGTCTTAAAAAAAAAAATAGCAGACCAGAATTGGCCTTCTATCATGGAAGGTTCGTCAGAAGTCACCTCTGGGGATGGTTTAGGGGGGCAATGGTATTCCTTATGGAAAGAGCATAATAAAGTCAGTCTCTGAGGTTTGATTGATGTGGATTGGTGTTATTCCCAAATGTTTCCCGAGGAAAGGAACATTTGTTCTGCCCCAGATTTTTGGGGGGTTCTGCTTACCCTTCCCCTGTAGATGTCAAAGAGGACCCCGAAATTCCTCTTACACTGTGATGCTTGCTGCCTGTGGGGAGATAGGAGATGGAAAAGCCCAGTCTATGTCTTCTTCATGTGGGCATTTGACCTGCCCACCCAGAGGAGAAAGGTTGGGTGATTTAACTAATATGTAATTTAAAACGTGGCCCAGAGACCATGCAGGGCTGGTTGTGTTTCCTCTGAGGTGGAAAGGGGACCGAGTTTAACTGGTGTGCAATTGAGAATGTGGAGCCCTTTTCTGGCTGCATTTACTTTAGAAGATTTGGCTGAGGGGGCAAAGGTTAAACCATTTAAACCAGGAAACCGTTTAAAATATTATTTTGCTATTAAAGTAGATTTGGAGTGTAATGTGAAATTCAAAAGGCTTATAAGATTAAACAGGAGGCCTCAATGGAATTCTTGATTGGGTGGCTGTGGCGGTACTTTACTCTACTCTGTGTTGGGGTTTTGTGCTTGGGGGTGCTTAGCATGGGGCTGCAGGGGAAATTGGCCCAGACTATGGGGTTGGACTCTTCTGTTGGTTATATGTGTATGTGTGTGTGAGAGAGAGAATCTATGTTTATGCATGTGTGTATATGATCATGTGTAGACCAGATGTCATTGTTGGGTGTGTGTGTGTGTGTGTGTGTGTGTGTGTGTGTGTGTGTGTGTGTGTGTTGAGACAGGGTTTCTCTGTGTATCCCTGGCCGTCCTGGAACTCACTCTGTAGACCAGGCTGGCCTGAAACTCAGAGAGAGATCCACTTGCCTCTGGGATTAAAGGCGTGCTCTACTCCCGCTTGGTTTATATTAGGGTATCTTTATCTCTCTGCACCTTAATTTTTTGAGGCTGGGTCTCTCCCTGAACCTGGAACTCACTCCTTCTGCTCTTGGAAACAAGCATGCCCCTGGTGTACCTGGATTTTTGTGGGCATGGGGCATCTGAACTCAGGTTCTTACGCCTGCACAGCATGCACTTCTGTAACGAAGTACATGTGACCGGCCTCCTTCTCACCCTGTGGTCGAACCACCTCTCCGCTTCTCACAGAGAAGAGAAGTACTCATCCCTGGGTGTCTCCTTCCAAGATAGACTAGTCCTAGTACACAGAAGCAAGTGCATACAAAGTCTGTTTCTTTTTCGTGCTTGTTTAAACAAATGACGGAATCCTATACACATGTCCCAGGATGTTTTTAGTCTAAACAATAACAAGGGGTTGTTGTGGGTTGTGATCCTTCTCCGTGGCTGTGGACGCTTCCTTCGTAAGAATTTATCTAAACATTTTCCTGGGGGTGGATGTGTTTCAAGTGGTTGTCCTCTGTCCATTTTTGAGACAGTTACATGACCGTTCCCGAGGTTGGTGGGACGGCCTGGCCGAAGAGACGCTGTGCCTGGGAGACTATTGAGAAGAGAGCTAGGTGTTTCCAAGCCCCTGTGACCATTGGTTCCAGTTAACTGCTCTGGCCTGATCCTTGAAATGAGGCAGAGGGATCAGATTTTGGTAGAGGGACCTGAGCAGGTGCCAGGGTGGGGATCTGTCTCCTATCCTAGGGCTCTTTCTGGAATGTGCCTAGTCAAACCTGTGGCCCTGGGATATGCTGAGCAGGGCGGGTTGTGCCAAAGCTCCCTCACTCAGGAGCTGGACTTGGTGTTTGGGTGTGTGGAATGTGGGCCAGGTGGCAATGTCCACCAGCAAAGAATTCCTGAGTGCAGTCCAGGCCCCCTTTTTACTGTGCCTCCAAAGTGGAGACTTTGATGTCAAGAAGGGATCGTTTGTGTATTGCTTTTATGACAGTCCTATTCTTCAGGGAGAAAGAGTGCCACCAGACCCCATGACAAACTGCTACCTGTCCCCGCTGCCTGTTTGCATTGATGTTACTCACGCATCCGTGGCCAGTCTCCCTTCTGCATTCTCAATGGATGTCACCCTAACTGCAGTGGGCTTGTGTCAGCTCTACTCCGTAGATGAGCAGATGTGTGAAGAGAAGTTTTTGGACAAGGCACTCTGCCGTAGTCTCCCTCCCCACCTCCAGCCCCAAGGAGTAATTTTGGCTTGTGCCGTCCAGATAGGGTGCCTTTGGTTTTGGACATGACACGGGTATTTTAACTTGGACGCCACATGGGGGGGAGTCCTTTGTCCTTTCCGTCATCACTCTGCCTCTGACATTCCTGAATTTAGGATTTTTCAGTTGAAAAGTGAGAATGAAAACCATCTCACCCACATATGCCCGGCAGCGGGTAGGCATCCACAGAGCCGTCCGTGCTCCTGGGTACTCCCTTGTCTGCCCTTCTTTTTAAATCTTCCATTCATCCTGAGAGGTTGGGGCAGTGAGGCCACGTAAGCAGAACCGTGCTTCCCAGATGGCCCCGGGGACACGAATCCTGCCTGGACCACCCAGGGCTTGGGAAATCTGCTCCAGCTGCACATGTCTGGCCCTGTCACCCTGCTGTCTTCCTGTCCTTCCTGAGCAGTTGGGAGGTGGCAGCTGGCTGCCCCGGAGGGCTAAAGTAGGAAGTAGGAGGGATTGGGCTTCCAGCCCAAATCAGTTTGATTGCCAAATGGAGCCTCGTTTTCAGATCAGTTGGCATGATAGTTGGAGATGAAGGTGCTTCTCTTCTATCGAGGATGGGCCATTTGGCAAAGCCCTACTGACTTTGGCTTTGACTGACCCTAAGTGCCTTAATGACCATTGACCAGTATTCTTTCACTACACTGCCCTTCCTTCCAGCTACGACTTCCGGTTTTCAAGGTCTGATGGAGAGGGAAGGTATTGGGTTCTTACTTCTGTCCGAGGGCTCCACAGAGGGACCTTTGTGTCCTTGGATGGGAAACCGTAGCTCATCACAGTGACGTTGCCCAGGTGGGGCCCATGATTGACACCTTCTTCACTGAAGCCAGTGAAGCCAGTGACATCATTAGATGGTGGGTGTCTGCAACTAAGCTTGATCTAGTCTGCTTGGATGATTTTACTTAACCCTGGGACTGTCTCTTGGGGGGAATTTTTGACATCAGTTCCCCATAGTAGTAAACTGAGGCTTAGCGGCCATTGGGGCATCCTTGAAGTCACATAAGGAGCCAGAGAACGAGCCAGGTTTTAAACCTCTAAGGGGCCATTCCAGAGTCCCACCACCCCCCTTTTCAGGTGCTTTGTCAGGGCAATGGTACATAAGGTTCTCCTCAGTCACAAGAAGTACAACTCTTTGTTTGGGGAAAGCATATGTCGAAGCCTAGGAGAGTAAACTAAAATAGCCTTCACCCTCATAGCTGCACCAGCACTTAACCCACTCCTGACCTGTCTTGTGGCAGAGCTAAGGCGTGAACACTGCTCGGTCCTGGCCACTGGGTTGTTTTGATTTAAATTCCCAGTGTTGTTATTTCTTAAGAGGTCATATAAATAATGATCTCCAAAAAAAAGTAGTTCCCCCCCTCCCCTCCCTCTCTCCCCTCTCCCACTCCCCCTCCCTCCTCCCTTTCCCTCCTCCTCTCCCCCTCTCTACCTCTGTGCACATGTGTTGGTGCCCCATGTGCAGGTGCTTTTTGGATGTGTGCACCCATGTGGAGGTCAGACAGCAACTTAGAGGAGTATCTTCTCCTTCTGCTGTGTAGGTTCTGGGGCTTGAACTCAGGTCATCAGGCTTGGTGGTAAATGCTCTGACCAGCCGAGCCATTTCATCAACGCCCTCTAGTTATTGAGACAGGATCTCTCGCTGAATCTGCAAATAACCAGTTCAACTAGGCCAGCTGGCCAGTGAGCCCAAGGCCTCTTCCTCTCTGTGTCTCGGTGCTGGGGAGTACCAGCGCTTGCTGCCACATCTGGCTTGTTATGTGAGTGCTGGGGGTCTGAACTCAGTTCCTTATGCTTGTGTGACCCACGCTTCACTGAATGAGCCTTTTCTCAGGCCAAGTTTTTTTTTTTTTTTTTTTTTTTTTTTTTAATTTATTTTTAGTTTTTGAGATAGGGTCTCATATGTTCTGGCTGTCTTGGAACTCATATATTTCAGGCTAGTCTATATAATGAGTTCCGTATAAAACTCACAGACATCCTTCAGCCCCCGCCTCCCTACTGCAGGGATTAAAGGCGCTACCACAGCCGGTCTCCGTTATCAAAAGTCCAGGCAATATTGGCTTCACCTCTAACTCTCTCGTCAGTTGTTTTCACTGTGGATTTGTTCGGAGAAGAGTCCAGATAGAAGCCCGGGAGTGGTGGTGGCGCACACCATCAACCCCAGCACTCGGGAGGCAGAGCCAGGCGGATCTCTGTGAGTTTGAGGCCAGCCTGGTCTACAGTGAGTTCCAGGACAACCAGGGCTGTTACACAGAGAAAGCAGGTTTGTGGGGTGGAGGAGAGTCTAGCTAGATATATGGTTGTCATTGCATGTCTGCCTAGTAAGGCCCTAGAGGACTTTAGAATGCCTTTGCCAGTCAGGCGTCCATCCTGCATGGTTTTTCATTTGGAGGCCTGGTGATCCCTTCCCCATTAAACAGTTTCTTGGAACCATGTATTTCCTGTGCATTTCTGACTCAACCTGTGCTGTGCAGTCCCACAGTGCCCAGCCCCATGTGACCCGTGAGCTCTGGAAATGAGGGTGGTCCTAACAGAAATGTGTCAACACATCAAATAGATGTCAGACTTAAGAGATTTTGTATAGAAAAAATAACCTAAACTATCTTAAGGATTTTTTTTTTTATCAGTTGCATGTTGAGATGATAACATGTTGGCTATATTGGGGTAAAAAAAAATTATATTGTAGCTCACCTCATTTTGTTAAAAATGTAGCTACCAGGGGCTAAGGAGATGGGAAAGTCAGTTAAGTGCCTGCTGTGTTAGCATGAGGACCTGAATTTGAATCCTCAGCCCCATACTGGGTGTGGGATTTGGGGGTAGAATCGTTGGAGCTTACTGACCATTTCCTTTTGTTAAATGAGTGAACTGGTTCAGTGAGACCTCGTCACAAAAAGGTGGCTAACAATAGAGGAAGGCACCAGTTATTTACCCCCAGCCTCTACATACGTGTACACATGTCAATACTTGAACACACATCCCTGCTGCACACACACACTAAAAAGAATGTGGCTACCACACAGAATTTAAACTCACCTCTTACAACTCACATAATATCTCCATTGGAGATTGCTCATCTTTTTTTTTTTTTTTTTTTTGGTTGTTGTTTTTTGTTTTTCGAGACAGGGTTTCTCTGTGTAGCTTTGCTCCTTTCCTGGAACTCACTCTGTAGACCAGGCTGGCCTCGAACTCACAGAGATCCGCCTGGCTCTGCCTCCCGAGTGCTGGGATTAAAGGCGTGCACCACCACCGCCTGGCTGAGATTGCTCATCTTAAGCAATTCTCAATTTGTGTTAAAATGTTAGACTTGAACCTTTGCAGGAGTCACCCCAGGGTCCCTTGTGTCTGGTGGCCCCCTGGGTGGGATTGGCAACCCATCTGTTAGCAACTTTACCGTCAGTTTCTCTGCTAATGTTTCAGGCGTCGTTACTAACGCATTGGTATACCTCTCTAGCAATTGCAGAACATGGAAGACACTGTAATCCTGCTTTGGGGTTAGATGGGTTGTCCTGGTATGGACTTCCCTTGGCTGGTTCCTTGGCCATTCTGATGCTCAGCACGAGCAGGAAAGGTATCAAGGAGTCCTGGGCTTCCCTTGTACACATCAAGTTTTAGCCTCAGCAGCTAAATTGGTAGGACCTTCCAGAGGTCTGCTCATGCTTTTATGTTTCTGCTATCAGAACGAATTCAGAGATTTGTGTATAGTCAGTCAGTTCCAGACTGTTTCAGGTAAACTGCTTTGGAATCTCTGGTTGTCTTTGGCCGTTGGAGCCTTTTACACATTGATAGTGTTTCCCTGTCCTTTTCTCCCCTTAGCCGGTTGGGATTCTCTGGATGGAGTTCTGTTTGCTTTGTGTTCAGTTGGCATACTTATAACTGGGCATACTTATATACAGAGTACACTGTAAGGCTTTCATGCATATGTGTGTGATGTTCAAGGCAGGGTAATTAGCACGCCAGTTCCCTTAACATTTACAGTTTCTTAGGGGTAAGTAAAGTCCTGAATGTGGGGACTGTCTGCATTCACCACTGTCTAGAGGACCCAGGATGTGGGGGCTTCCTTCCAGCAGGATATTTGTAGGTTTCTCCTCCCCTCCAGCTCCATCGCCAGTTCCCAGGGAGAGGCCCCTGTAGAGGGGGCAGGCCAGATCAGCTGGCCCGAGCCCCACAACTAGTAGGTGTTCCGGAAACAGCTGTCTGCCTGAAAGATGATCCATCCCACCACCTGGCCGGATTGGATGCCTCTCCAACCCGAGACTCTCCAGGGAGGCTAGCTCCACATGGGGCTGGCCTTTGATCCTCTGATGCAGCAACTGGGACACCTCCCTGGGGTCACACACAGCTCACTGACCAGGGAACAGAGCTTCCCACCTGATTGCTGTGCGGTGGCTTGAGGGGGCTCCTACTGGCTAATCCCCAGAGAGGAGCAGCTCCCATTTCCAGGCTGAGCTGTTTTGTAGGGCTACAGACATCTCCTGACTATTGCAACTTTGTGGTGTGAGCCCAGCATTCTAAACCTCTGGGTTGTCCTGTACCCCCCAACGCGTAGCCTTTGCACTGTGCATGGGCCACAGCATTTACTTTGCAATCGCTGACTGGCCGTTCTCAGTTCCATGGGCCGGCACCACCGTGGGCCTGGAGGAAGCCTCTGTCTTCTGGTCCCAAAACAAATGACGATGTTTCTGTTGTAGCTACTGCTGCTAGTTTAAAAACAGCAACAAACAAACACCAAAGGCCCTGCAGCCGGCCTGCTCAGTGTTCTGAGAATGTCCACCTCCAAAATAACTGTGTTTATGGAGACTGACTTCACTGGCTTACGAGAGACGGAGGCTCAAAACGGGCGACACTTCCGCTCTATTTGAGGAATGGATTTATTATGCTGGATGCTGTGGTGAGGCCAGCAGGTGTTCTGCCTTGTGCACTTGGGGCTGAGACTGGTACGGAGGAGCGAGGCTGGGGAAACTTGCCTTGAGGGGTGCACATGCCCGCTCCCAGAGGATCAGGGTGCGGTGAGCTTCTAGAATGTCTTAGAGGGAGAAAGGGACCACTCAGCCTAAATAGCAAGGCTGGCTTGGGGGGAGGGCATGTGAGTTCTGGAAGCAGGCAGTAAGTGCTACTCATTGGTTTTCTGCGTTGGACAGATGACTTGGCCTGGATCAAGGTTTATTTCTTTAGCCACGGAGTGGGGCTGTCATGAGGACAACATGGGAAGGCCCCTGTGAGGCTCTGACCTGGCTTTGCACACACCCTGCACACAGGAGAAGTGGCTGCAGGGTTGCAGCAACCAGGTAGGCTCCACAGTGTGAGTCTTAGGGATGAGCTACGGTACTATTATATACAACTCTCCTGCCTTCGAGGCTTCTTGTGAAGATCAAGGATTGGTGTAACACCGTCCTTAGGAGGGTGCCTGCCCCTGGATGATGGCCACTACTGGTTCCAGTGTCACTGGTGCTACCACCTGTCAGATTAGGTACCACAGGCCCTTTGCTCCAGGGATAAGCTTCAGAGAACAGCACTCTAGAGTATTCTTGGCTGAGGAACTGCTGTGTGTCTCAGCAGCCATGGAGCAGATCACAGCCTTCTGTTTTCCAGCTGTGGTCCAGACTGGGGAGTTCCTTAGGGTCACCTGGCTGCTTCCTTGGCAGGGCCTTGACGTCCCAAGTCGCCTCAGTCTTTTCCTTTGAGCCCGTGTGGCTCCCGCCAGTGAGGCCAGAGCAGAGGAAACCGAGAGGAACCGGTGTCTCCTTTGAACCCAGCTAGGGGCTGAGTGAGGGGTGAGGCTGGATAAATAAAAGGAGCCCAAGTTCTTCCTCTGAGCTGAGAGACCTCACGATGACCCATGGTTCTTCATGGAGAGGTCCTGTTTGGTGGCCACGCAGGGCTCGCGTTGGCTTCAGCGAGCAGCTGTTTCAGAGAAGGACTATGGGCTTGCTGCTGAATGCTGTGACTGCAGGGCCTAGTTGGGTATGTGTGAGTATAAGTTGAGGGATGGTTAGTCTGAAAGCAAGGGACTTGACGCCATTCTCAAGAGATGGTAGGGGTGCATGTGTGCGTGCATGCATGCGCGTGTGCGTATGTGTGTGGAGTAAAGCTCACCTGTGTTGTTTATTCTCCTAGTGTCCATCAAGTGTGTGTGTTTGAAGCAGAGTCCACTTGTGTTGTTTATTCTCTCCTAGTGTCCAGTGTGTGTGTGTGTTTGTGTGTGTGTGTGTGTGTGTGTGTTTGAAGCAGAGTCCACTTGTGTTGTTTATTCTCTCCTAGTGTCCAGTGTGTGTGTGTGTGTGTGTGTGTGTGTGTGTGTGTGTGTGTTTGAAGCAAAGCCCATCTGTGTTGTTTATTCTCCTAGTGTCCATCGTGTGTGTGTGTGTGTGTGTGTGTGTGTGTGTGTGAAGCAAAGCCCACTTGTGATGTTTATTTTCCTAGTGTCCATCGTGTGTGTGTGCTCTACCAGGTGCTATTGTAGTCCTGGAGGTGATTGTGCAGGTATCCTTGGGTCTGTTTCCTGTTCTTGCCACCTGTATCCCAGGCTGGCCCAGTGCAGCCCAGGGACCTGTGCTGCTGGGCTCAGCCTGAGCCAGCAGGAAGCTTGAAGAGTCTCAGTCTCCCCTGGGCTCCCTCCTTGAGGCCTGTCTTCTGCTGGGTTCCTAGACTCTGCTCCCAGCACCACCCCCTCTCTCAGTCCTTCTACCTGCCCCTTATCTCTGGGCTTCACATTGTCCCCCCGCCTCTTTGATTTCTAGTGACTTTATTCTCCCATGTAACCACTTCCCAGAGTTAAACATCCAAGAGTTTCGATGCCTGAGTGGATGGTTGGACGCTGGCTAACCCAGCCAATGAAGATGCCATGGCTGGCTTTTATGTGGTTGATTGTCACGTGACTCCAGCTGGACCTTCTGTTCTTCTAACCATTTGCCACACATGGAGACTCCTCAAAGGTCTTGCCAACCTGCTGACGTGGCCTTTCCTTGCAGCCTGTCTTTGCAGCCTGAGCTTGCATCTCGGGGGTGGCTCAGTCTTGCCTCTCTTCGGTTCCCTCGGAGATACAAATCTAGCTCTTCACCTTTCTGGCTGTGAAGCGTCCTCCCCAGGGTGCTGGACTTCGTGCGCCCAGATGATCCGCTCTCTTTACCTGTTGCTCTCTGCAGGCATGTTGTATCCCAGGCCTGGAATCCCTCGCTCTGCTGCCCTCTCTCTCCAATGTGCTAACACGCCGCGCCGTCCTCTCTTGGCTAGGGCCTTTTATCTGTGCCCTGGTTCCTCTTGGGTCCTAGCTCTGGCTTAATGGGAAAACCCACACTTCTTGAGCTGTCTTTGTAAGCTGTGGGTTTCATGGGGGCAGAGGCAGGGCTGGCTTGTTCACTGGTGTCTCAAGCTATGACTGAACGACAGGCCTTAGGTATTTGCACTTCTAAGTGTCTTCCTAGAAGAATCCCTGTGTTGGCCAGAGAGGCATGCCCCAAGGATGCTTGAAGCACAACGGAGGAGCGGATAGGACATTTGCCGCTCCTATCTGTAAGACATAGGTTTAGTTCCCAGCACCCACAGGGTGGCTCACAATTACCTGTAACTCTGGTTTCAGGGGATCTGATGTCTCCTCTGACCTCTGTGAGTTCTTACATACACCCGGTGCACATACATACACTCATGCAATCATGCACACAACTTAAAAAAAAAACCAAAAACGTTTGTTTTTATTTTAAAGAGTACTTGAAACACAACCTGAAAGACAATGGCAGTCAAGGTTATTAATGGAAGCCCAGGTAGGTACATTATAGTGTGTCTACCCAGGGGACTAGGGTCCAGCAACGTCAAATGATGAGGCACGTCTAACATGCCTGTCTGTGGATAGGTCGCCAGGATCTGCCCTTCTTCAAGACTTGTTATTACACAGAGGTGTTGAGCAAAGGTACCTGACAGGTGTGTAAAGCTGTAAAAACAATGACTCAAGGGAACGCCTGATGCTGGTGAGAGGGGTGATCCCTGGGTGGGGGGGAAGTGTGGCTGAGGGAGGAGTGGGGGGAGAGGCCAAGGCACTTAGGGTTTTCACCCCTTCCTGTTTCTATTGAATTTTACTGGCAGCCGGCACATTTGCTGTAATTGCCAAATAGCTTACCAGCTGCTTGAGGAAGCAAAGCCCTTGGAGTCTCCCCTGGCTGCCCTAGGGAATCAGGCAATGTTTTCCCCCGGAACTCCAGGGCAGTGGTGACTCTCTGGGGCATTGGTCGGAAATGATCCCATCCCCTGGGAATGCCAATTTTGGAGCTCTAAGTTTCTCCAGAGGCTTGGAAGAAGATGTAGCTATGGCACAAAGTTGGCCGTGGCGTGAGACGTCTATTTCAGGGCTGACCTCCCGCCCTGGCCACGGGAACCTTTTATTGGTAGAGGATTTTCTAGGAAAATGAACGTGGGTGAAGGTGTGGAATTTCTTCGTAGGCAAAGTGAATGCCAGGGGTCCCATTGTGCCACTGTGGTTGACTGTGTGTGTACTTGTGTGTGTTGGGAGTAAAAGGGGTGGGTCATATGGCTCTTGGAAGGCACCCCTCACTTTTTGGAAGGCTGGAGTCAGGAGCGTGCTATTTCTTGAGTCCGTTTTGACCTGTCTAGGACCAAAGCCTGTGGATTACCTCATCCCAACATTTCCTCTTCAGCTTTCTCAGATCTGAAGAGAGGGGAGCACTGCAGGTCTGTTTGTCCTCATTTTGAAATCATGACCCACCATTTGCTAAGGGTCAGCTTACCTGTCCCAGGGGGCTTGCTGATGTGCAGAGCTGGGAACTAGGAAGTGTCACCGTGGTGAGTGATGACCATGGCCTTGCGGGGATGAGATCTTTTGATGTCCTGACCTGCACCCTGACCTTCCTGGCAACAAACCATAGGCTTGGGAAGAGCTGGCTTCGAAGTCCCCATGGGACCCAGGCTGGATTACATCTTGGCAAGGGAACTGTGTAGGCAAGGGAGGGAATTGGGTATGGAGCAGCACCTAGGTTGCTGGGTTCTTGGCCATATAGGTGTGCTTGCTACTAAGCCCACTGGCACAGTTTGTAAGCATCCCTTACCCGATCCTTAGGGAGCACCAGCAGCCAACAGGACTAAGGCAGAGTAGATGATGGTCCACTTGTGTGCACGTCTGTTGATGCTGATGGTAAAACTTAAGATCTCTGTGATAACCATTACCCTCTTACCACCCTTTAGTTTGAAAGTGGAACTTGGTGGCTCCCACACAGCCCCTCACTCACGTTCCAGCCAGCAGAGGAAATGGGTTCACAGATTTGTGTTCCTAGTCTTTTACACCAGCTCTGGCCTCCAGAGCCCTGCAGAGGTGGGACTGTGCATCAGGGAGGGGAAGTAGAGGACCCTGGGCCTTGAAGCCAAGGAAGTGAGCTTGAGTCAAATCTGTCTTCTAGTCTTCTCTCGGGCAGTTCCGAACTTCCCTGAGCCTCACTTCTTTTCCATAAAGTGGGGGTTGTTAGGAAGCTTTAGCTATTAGGATGAATCAGAAATTGCCGGCATCTGACTGTTGTGCTGCCGCCGCCGCCGCCACTGCCGCCGCGACCATCGACAACGACAACAAAACCAGCTTCCTGTGGCTAGCAAGATGTCTCAGTGGGCCAAGGCCCCTGCTACCAGCCTATTGGCCTGAGTTAGATCCCTGAGAGCTACGTGGTGGGAGAGGAGAGTCAGTTCCTGCAAGTTGTCCTTTGAACTCCTGCTGTGGCACGAACATGCTCACGCACGTGCGCGTGCACAGACACACACAGACACACACACACACACACACACACACACACACACACACAGATGTAAAAAAAATAAATAAAACAAGCTTCATGCGCATGAAAGTGCTGGAGAGGCTTCCAGAGGTGTTTGTGCTTCCCCCTCAAGCCCTCAGCGGGATGAGGTGGGAGCAGGAAGGTGTGTCCGAAGGGCCATGACCAGAGCTGACATGACTAAAGCTGGCCTTAGAGCTGGCCTTGTGTGGGACTGCAGCAGTGGGGTGACATGGTGCAGTTTGGGAGACTGTGCTCAAGTGCAGGGTGTGTGAGTGTGTGTGTGAGTGTGCGTGTGTGTGTGTGTGTGTGTGCACGCGTGTGTGTGTGTGTGGTGTGTGCAGTGCGTGTGTGGTGTGTGTGCAGTGTGTAGTGAGTGTGTGTGTATGTGTGCAGTGTACAGTGTGTGGTGTGTATAGTGACTGTGTGTAGTTGTGTCTGTGTGCAGTGTGTGTGTGGTGTGTGCACAGTGTGTGTGTGTGTAGTGTATGTGTGGTGTGTGCACAGTGTGTATGTAGTGAGTGTGTAGTGAGTGTGTGCGGTGTGTGTGTGCAGTGTGTGTGTAGTGTGTGCGGTGTGTGTGTGCAGTGTGTGTGTAGTGTGTGCGGTGTGTGTGTGTGCAGTGTGTGTGTAGTGTGTGCGGTGTGTGTGTGTGCAGTGTGTGTGTGTGTGTGAGTTTGTATGCACACATGCTGCTGCTTGTCTCAGTTGGCAGATTTCTAGGAGTAGGGTTGGCCAACTGGCCTCATGCAGAGTGGACCCTGTGTTGTTCCCTGCGGAGTGTCTGGAGCCCTCCTGCCAGGGGTGTGTACCCCACATTTGCCTCTTACCTGCTGATTCGTGTCTCTGAGCCTCCATTTCACACCTGTACTGGTTTCCACTGTGGGAGAAACAAACACAGAGCCTGACACACAGTCCTCTCAACGGAGCAGCTGTGAGTGTTTAATTAAAATAACACTTATTAAGAAGAAGTCAGTGCTGACTGTTTTAAATAAACCTGTAGACTTTGTATCGAGTGTAACTGTGCTAGCTAGAATTTTTCAGGGCCTGATAGTTGGAGAGAAAAGCAGCCCAGCCTTTTATGCTATGTGATACCCCCACCCCACCCCCCGGGCAAATCATGTAGTTTCTCTGAGCCCCATTCACCTTTGAAATGTGGTTAGAATGAAGGAAATGAGGTTCATGAGGAGGGCTGGGAGAATGAAGCCAGGTACTCTTCTGGAAGGGCCTAACCCCGCAGCGTCTGGTCCTATAGAATGGTTGATGTGAGTACACTGTTACTGAGGCCAGCCCTCCCACCGTCTCCTGCTGGTCTCACATCCTCTTTACAGCCATGGTCAGAAGAAGCCCTGTGTCCTGTGTCCCCCCACCCCCACCCCCCCCAGGCTCCTAACTGATGCTTTTGCCTGGGAACTGGGACGGATTTAATTAGGGAGGAGAGTGGGTAAGTCCTTAACAAGCAGGAAGTAAGCTTTTAAACTCTAAACTGCATCGCTTGGAAGGCTCTTTGTTGTCACTTCCTGGACCAGTGACGGGGACCGCAGGACACTCAGCACCAAGGCCTTGCTTGCAGCAGCCTTCCTGAGTGGCCTCTGCATCATTGCTCGCGAAGCGGCTGGTACTGCATGGTTGCCATGGTAGCCGCAGGATGTGGTTTCTATGGTGATGGTCCGCAGTGGCAGGAAGACATCTGAGGTTTCAGTTATCTGGTGGCTTCTCGTTCTCCTCCCCCAACCACCTCCCAGCAACAAACTGGAGCTGCTGCCACTATGGCTGTGTCCGGGGAGCGTGCAGAAGCCAGCTGCTTCCCAGACTTTTCACTGCAGGTTGTTGGAAGGACAGGCTGCACAGGACAGTTTCTGCTTCCAGAGGGGACTGTTGGCCCAGACACTTCGGCTGGGATGGGCATGGGTGGCTCATGTTTGAGCCTAGCAGGCTGAGTCTGTGGGGACCCTCTCCAAAAAGTCCCTCTCTGGAGGGAGGCTTTTCTGATCTCTGTGTTGTTAACTTGCCAGTGGGTAACAAGAGTTAGCAGAAAACATAGCTTTTAAGCCCTACACGTTTGCATTGGGATTTCAAAATGGCTGAAGTTAGGGGTGGGTGGGTCTTCCCAGGATCTTTTCCTTCCTCAGGAAGTTACTGAGATCAAGACAAACTGCCGAGTGTAGTCAATCCACTTTTTCCTCAATGGCCTAATCGGCTGACAGATGGGCATCTCTGGGGGAAGGGTGGGGGTCTGGTACAGAGCAGGGCAAGGTCCAGGGAGATAGGCTGCCTTTTATCTAAGAGGGAGGAGGAGACAGCGGGGTTCTGTGAGTTTTGGGGTCAACTTATAGTGGAGGGGTGGATTTAGACTACCATCTGGTTCCATATACCCCTGTGCTAGATGAAGCTGCCCAGGATGAAATGCCCCTGTGTCTCAGCCTCCAGCTGGAATCTTATCAGTCCCATGTGGCAACACTACTTCACTCTGGCCTATCAGCGGCTCCGATTGGTGATCGATGATGTCACTGGGCTCCTGGAGTGTGCCTGGTGGGTTGGACCCTGTCCTCAGCTCATCTAGATTGAGTCTGAAAGGAATGAAAGCCCACTGGCTGGTGCTGTGCTTGTCCTCTTGAAGGGACTTGGACTTCAGACGCCCATCGTGAGAAGGCAGGTCTGGGCAGGGCACGTACAACTTGCTCTGTCTGGTGAGGTTTCTGCTCGGCCCGGGGGAAGCGGAGGCCAGGGATTGTGTTCCAGCAGGGCCAGGGTGGGTGCTGCAGCCAGCACTCAGGGTTAGGCTACATCACTTTCATGACGTCTGAAAATTAAAAATACACGACATGCATTATTTGTGCTGTGCAACCACTGTTGAGGGGTTTCCCTGTTAGCTGAAGACCCGCCCATCTCCACCTCCGGACCTGACTGTTGGTAACATTCTGCTGTCCAATTTGTTTAAAAAAAATCAGTCAGTATTCATGGATGAAGTATTGTTACCTCATTGCTCGCTAATGCCCCTCCAGGGTCCCTTGAAAATGTGCTGTAGATCTTTGCATTGCACCACCCCTATCCCCAACACACACACACACACACACACACAGAGACACACACACACACACACACACACACACACACACCCTGTAGATCATAGCTTTGTATTTCTGTTTACTTGAGGTTTTTTGTTTGTTTGTTTGTTTGTTTTTTTTGAGACAGGCTCATCATGTAGCTCAGGCTGGCCTTGGGCTCACTGTGTAGCCCACACTGGCCTTGGGTAGTCTAGATCTTACTATTTGCCTCTTTGAGTGCCCCAAGCTTGCCTCTGTGTGAGTGTTGAAGATCGTCCGTTCCTAGGGATGTAGCTCCTTTGAGCATCAAACCCAGGGCCTCCTGAATGCCAGGCAGGGACTCTCCCGTCGAGCTGTGCCCTTAGCCACCAGCTCTCCTGCCATCTCAATCCATCCCGGGGACAGCTCTCCGTAGACTCCCCTGCAGCTGTCTCTGTGGCCACTGGGTGGGCTTGGTGGCCTTCCTGCCTCCACTTTTGCTGGGCTACCCTGTACCACCTCCAGCGTCCCTGAGCTCTGTCCAGGTGGCTGACTAAGCCAGCCCAACAAATCCAAGTACCTACAGCCACCAGCCTGACTGTTTGCCTCACGTAGGCCACTGCCAAACAAACCCCTTCCTCAGAGGGTACAGGGGCCTCAAGGCTGAGCTATCTAGAAAAGTATGGTGAGGACGTGCTTCTGGTTTGGGAACTGCTGTGCCTATGCCCTGACTGACTGTCAGCCTTTGTAGGGGAAAGTGTCCCGCCGTCCCCCCCCCCCCCCCAACTCCCCGGGAGGCTGAGTGTGGCTGGAACCCTGCCTGGCTCCAGCCTCTCACCTCCCTCTTTGTCCATAGTGAACACATCTCCTCCTGTGTTTATGGTGAACTTCGCACACCCAGTGTCCTTGAGTCAGAGGTGTGTTCTCAAGTGTGTAAGCATGTGCCCATGGATAGCCTGCATGCACAAACATCCTGGTGAGTTTATCTGTCCGCCCTTTTAGCTGTGGCTCCCTTCGTCCCCACAGCTGTTAGGATACCAGGAGAGCAACGGTCTGCCACAGGCCAGGTCTGGGGACCTGCAAGCAGCCCCTGGAGAAGCTGCAATATCCTGTGCCTACAGATGCCAGTGTCAGCCCCATACACTTGAGTTAGTTGCCCAGCACACATGTATGGAGGACCTCTTCCATGGTGTCTCTGGGAGAGGCGTGAAGCTAGATACCCAGGTTGGTGGCTAGCCTGCCATAGCTTGGAGGGACAGACAGATGCAGAGAGAACTTTGAGTCTGAGGTCCTTGGCCAGCCAGTGGTCTTGGGTAAGTTAACCAAGCTGTAACATCTGTCGTGCTAACTGCAATCCTACCAACTTCTCAGGGTTGCCGGGAAGTCTCGGGTCAGTGCGCCAGCGCATGACAGCCACAGCCGTGACCGTTCCCCTCATTTCACGGATGTGGAAGTCAGGTCAGAGAGGTGAAGTGACTTGCCCAAGGTGGCCCAGCCTGGAAATGGTGGAACAGCTATGGGTAGCCAGGCCTGTGTCACTGGGGGCAGGACCCTCTCGGTCCTCAGGTGGCGCCATCTGGCCCACAGTTCTGGCAGGGGCGGGCAGGTACAGCCCAGAGCTAGCTGTTTTAACGGACATTATCGTGCACAGCCCCTTAGGCTTACACTCAGTGTTTGACATCATCAGGGCCTGGCATCTTCCCCCTGAAACTGTTCCGTCAAGACCGCGTGTTTTAAAATTCCAGGCTTATTTTTAGGAGTGGCCTGAGTTTGACACAGAGCTCAGAGGTTGGAGGACAGCTTGTGGGTGTCAGTATTGCCCTTTCACCATGTGGGTCCTGGAGATGAATTCGGGTTGTAAGGCTTGGCAGCAAACACTTTTTTGGGGGCCGGGGGAAAGTTTCATGACAGGGTTTCTCTGTGTAGCCCTGGCTGTCCTGGAACTCACTCCATACACTGACTGGGCTGGCCTCAACTCAGAAATCCACCTGCTTCTGTGTCCTGAGTGCTGGGACTAAAGGTGTGTGCCACCACTGCCCGGCTGGCAGCAAGCACTTTTACCTCCCCTTCCGCCCCCCAGCCATCTCTCTGTCCTGTTCAACAGCAGGTCCCCATTTGCCTTTCCCAACCAAGGCCCTTCACCCATCTTCTTTGGGTTTCTGAATGCCAGGATTTTTCAGCAAGATTCGGCCTCTTGTGACTGGCTTCTTTCACTCAACAAAATGGCCTCAGGGTTCATCTATGTTGTATCGCGTGTGCTGATCTCCTTCCTTTTGTTTTTGGAAACAGGGTCTCACTGTGTGGTGTAGCTTGGCTTTGAACTCTTGATATTCCTGGCTGGGCCTCTCAAGTGCCACCATACCTGATTCCGATTTCCTTCTTTTTAAAGGCTGAGTTCATACTCCATTGTGAATGAGTGTGTGTGCGTGTGTGCCTGCGCGCGAGCGCGCATGCGTGTGTGTGTGTGTGTGTGTGTGTGTGTGTGTGTGTGTGTGTCCGTGTCCGTCCGTCTATCTGTTAGCATTTGGGTTGCCTCTACCTTCTGGTGTTGGATCAGGGCTGTGATGTACACCTGTTGTTTAGACTCCCTATGTCAGTGTCCTTGTCTTCCTGAATGCAAGAGTATTTCATGACCAGGAGTGAAACAGAGGTAACAAAGAAAACTCCAGCTTCTGGGATTGGCAGGTGGTGTGGCCTGATTACCTATAGAAATCATACCCAGCCGATGGCATGGAGAGCTGGCGACACCATTAACTTCACCACAGTTCCAAAGCCACATAGTCATCTGACCCGTGGTTGGATTTTGTCATTTGGTAGGTTAATAAGAAGGATGTCTGGCACTCATCATGGATTTTAAGATTAAATTCTGATAAGCACATTTCTACATGATCCACCGTCTGTGTAATTTCCTTTGAATGGGTTTTCTAGGTTTAAAAAACCAAACAAAAACTATTGTTCTAGCCAGGTGTGGTTCTGTATGCCTGTAATCCCAGCACCTGGGAGATGGAAGCAGGAGGATTACACGTTTGAGAAAGGGCTGGGGTGTATGACACACCCCTCCCCCGAAAGAAAGTTTGGTCTATGAAAAGATGCTCTTGCTCAGCTGCCAGAGAGCCCAGCATGCACAGGTGCCCAGAGGTCCCCAGGGAGGAGTGGTACAACCCAGGGACAGGTAGGGAGTGAGTGGTGTGTGCAGGTAGCAGAGTACCAAGGGCTTCCTCTGTGCTGGCCTCAGCCCCTCCTCACTGGCCCTGTGTAATCACTGGGAATCTTCTCTTAGTTCTGGAATGGCTCTGGACATGTCGGGAGTTGTTGGGACTTCCCGCAGTGAGCAAGCAGGGTGTGAGGCCTGCACTTGGCTTCCCTAGGGAAGCAACAGCGAGGTGCAGGTATGGCCCAGACAGCACATGCAGCCCAGGCAGGTCTGAACCTGAAGAGGAATGTGTTTGCCTGGTTCTCTGTCATCAGAGCACCCTTGTCCCCAGCTGGCCTGCTCTGAGTGCGCCCTGGAAGGGAGTCAGTGGGTAGTCGGGGAATGTGTCCCTCTCTGTCTCAGCAAAGAGCCCAGGGAAGGGAGCAGGCTGAGCTGTAAGAACCTTCGTGTCAGAAACAGCATTTGTCAGTAGTAATAAAGGGCTGACTAGAGAGAGAACGTGAGATTTGTAATATGTTCACTGTGGAACTCAGGAGGTGGGCATGTGCATACATTTCCTGGGAGAACCTTTTGAACTTTCCTACTCTCCTTGTAGTAGCAATATTATTTATGTTTTTTTGTGGTTCTGTGTTCGAAGCCAGAACCTCGCTCATGCTAAGTAAGTGTTCTACCATTGAGTTGTATGTATCCCCAGCTATTATTTTATTTTATTTTTTGGTATGCATATATGTGGGCATGTGTGTGTGTGTGTGTGTGTGTGTGTGTGTGTGTGTGTGTATGTATGTGTGTGTGTGTGTGTGTGTGTGTGTGTAGGTCAGAGGTCAGCCTCAGGTATTATTCTTCAAGTGCCACCCATCTTGTTGTTATTTAATTTAAGAGAGTTTCTCACTGACCTGGAACTCTTTAAGTGGGCTACACTGGTATGCCAGGGAACTCCAGGGATCCTCTCGTCTCTGTCTGCCCAGCACTGAGCTGGGATTACAGGCATGTACCAAATTCTCCCCGCTGCTGTTGATTCTGGAAATTGAGCTCAGGCCTTCAGTGCTCACACACGTTGCTGACTGAGCCATATCTCCTCAACCTCTGTTATTAAAAAAAAGGACACAACTGAAATCGACTGTCTTAGTGAATTATCACACTCCATATACCTGCCACCTAGGCCCACAACCCAGAAGCCCTCTGGGATCCCCTTCCAATCACTACCCTTCTTCTCCCCTAATTCTCGTGACCACTGCACTGCCTGTGTCTGTGAGGTTCCCTCTAAGGTTCATTTTCAGAAACAGATTGACGAGTATTATTTTCTGGCCGCTTCTTTGGTTCAGCGTGGTGTTTGTGAGCCTCATCCCTGTTCTGTCCATAGCTGAAGGTGTGTGTGTGTATGTGTGTGTGTGTGTGTGTGTGTGTGTGTGTGAGAGAGAGAGAGAGAGAGAGAGAGAGAGAGAGAGAGAGAGAGAGAGAGAGAGAAATCGTCATTGCTGCAACCCTTTCTCTTAAGTATTCACCATTTGGGCAATTAGTGAAATGACTCAGCAGATAAAGGTGCTCACCAGCAAGCCTGATAGCCTGAGTTTGAACCCTGGGACCTTTATGGTGGAAGGAGAGACCCAACTCCACATAAATACCCACATCAGCACCTGAGCTGTCTCCTTTCTTAGGCTTTTAGGGAACAATATTTCTAGGGACCACTTACATACAGCTTTCAAGGAGCACATGTGGGGTTTGGTGACGCAGGCTTGGGAATGAACCCCACTAGCCTCCGGCTGTATACAGATGTAGCTTGTGCAATGAGCTATACACATTGGTTGCACCCGGTCATACCCCCCAGGAACAAGTGTGATGCTTTACTGCTTCCCATCTGTGCCAACTTGTGATTGTCAGTCTCCAGCTTTAGCCATTTTGGTGGTTGTGTAAGTGTTCAGCATTCCTTGGTGGTTGAAGCCTTTTACCATAAAATGCATCACTCATCCTCGGGTGGTAGTGTTCTGACTGCTGTTGAACGAGGGGCGTTTGAAACCAGTGCTTTTCTGGTACTGGAAGACAGACTCTTCCCTCTGCACAGTGCCAAGGAGGCCCTGTCTGCTGCGGATCCTAGGACTAACCAGATGCAGGGAATCTCGGAGAGCCTTTATAAAGCTGGCTGTATATAGAAACTGGGGCTTTGCGAAGCTGGGAGTTCCTTAACCCATGCTTAGCTTTGGTCAACAAGACACAAGACAGAGAGGTGTCACAGCTGGTGTGTCTAGCCAGAAGTAGTGCTGGCATTTATTTCCTTCTTGTTCACAGAGAGAATGTCTCGTTAATAGCCCAGGCTGGTCTCAAACTCTGGTCCTGTCCCTTCCCCTTAACTGCTGGGGTTATGGTGGCACACAGAGAAATGTGTTTTTGAGCTGGTCTAGGCAGTTGGAACAGTTGTACTTACTTGCTAATTCTGGTTGGTTGTGACCCATTCCTGGAAACCTCCTGGTTCCTGCCCTAGGGTCCCAGCTGCCTGACTGCTGGGGTTTTCCTCTTGGGCATTCTTCTAGCTCCTTTCCAGTGTTGGCCCTGTTTAGCTGATTTCTCTCCACAGGTGGTGGCCTTAATTCCCACTCTCTTCGCTCCCCTTTCTTGGACTCAGCATATATTTCGGGATCTTAAAAGTTCTGTCAGGCACTCATCCATGTTCTCTCCCATGTCCCTTTCTTTTGTTTTGCCCATCCATCCATCCATCCACCCATCCATCCATCCATCCACCCACCCACCCATCCATCCATCCATCCATCCATCCATCCATCCACCCACCCATCCATCCACCCACCCACCCATCCATCCATCCATCCATCCATCCATCCATCCATCCATCCACCCACCCTCTTCTCCACTAACTGAATACTCAGTATGAATGAAACCTTGGGTTAGATGCAGATGGATGAATGGTGGTCCTCACCTTTGATGTCCCCTACCCAGGTTTCCTTTGGGAGAAGACAAAAGAATAAGTAGATATATCAGTCATGTTTCCTGTTGGTATGACAAAGTATCTGACAAGAAGGACTTATGGATAGAAGGGTTTCTATTGGTTGATGGTTTGAGAGTGTGGTCCATCACATCAGGGTAGCCATGACAGCAGGAGTGTGAGACTGCTGTATCTGCAGAGAGATGGATGCTGGTGCTCAGCTCACTTTGTCCTTTTCACTCCATCTGCATCCCTGGCCTATGGGATCATGCAGTCACGTGAAGGCAGGTCTTCTCCCTGCAGTCCTTAGCTACAAGGTCCCTCCAAGCATGCCCAGATGTTTGTCTTCTGGATGATTCCAGAGCCTATCAACTGATATCAACCATCACAGTAGATGTCTCTGATACAGTGTGGAGCAGATGATGGAGTTGGGGTTGTGGGGACAAGGGAGAGAGTGATGTCTGGACCAGATGAGGGAAACAAGGAGAGAAGAAGAGGCCACACTAGGCGCTGCATCTTGACCTTGTTTTGGCTGGGTCCTTGTGGGAGGCGAGTGGTGTGTGGGTCTATGATGGCTCAAGAGAGGGAGACGGTGAGGTGGGCATTGCCCAGGACTATCAGTGATCCTTGGTCACCATGTGTGATGGGGAAGTGTCAGCCGCCAGGTGGAGGGTGTGCCTGTGGGGTTCAGCAGGTCAGCTTAGCCATACCTGTTGGCATTCCAAGGAGTGTGGTGTGGGAATGTGGGAGACAGCCAGGCTGTGTGGTAGGTGGAAAGATGTCCCCTGAAGATGTTCTTGTCCTGATCTCCAGAACGTGAACTTTTACCCGATGTCACGCAAGGGTCTTCTGGATCAGCTGTGTCCAGAATCTTGAGATATGGAGGTTCACACGGAGCACTGGGGCAGGGACAGTGTGAAGTGGTGGCACAAGAGTCCCAGCAGAGGAGGAGGTGACAAAGCAGAGGAGTGGTGGAATTTCTGTTGTGGCAGGATTGATGGGCCACACACCTAAAGGTGCTAGGACCTCTGGAAGGCCCTTTAAAAAGTCCCCCTTGGGTCCCCGGGAGGACCCACTGTGTCCATTGCCCTTGGTGCAGCCCATTAGGGCTACCCTAGACCTCTGAGAGGGCCAACCACCAAATCTGTGGCAGCTTTTTTCCACAGCTGTGGGAACCTGTTAAGTGGGCAGGTGTGGGGCCAGGGTCTGGGTAGTGGGCAGGAGCACGGGACTGGTGTCCAGAGGCAGTCTGTCTCTCTGACCTGGGAACCCCCTAAAGGGTTCACCTTGCAACCAGCCTGGGTCCTTTGAAGATGGCCGTCAGAGTCAAGGCTTCTTTTAGGCTGAAGGGAAGTCACAGCTTCAGCCCCATCCTGGGCTTGGGTTCTGTGTGCTGTGAGATTTGAACCTTCTTCTCAGGACTTGTGATTCTCCCTGTCGCTGAGTGGGAACCCATGTTGGGGAAAGTCCTAGGAATGGTGCTGGGTCCTTTGGGACTCATCTCCCACCTCCTGCGTGGAGCGGAAGGTGGGGTGTGTCGGGAGTATCATGCAACCTGTACTTTGCTGAAGTCAAACACCTCTCTTGGGTGGGAGGATCCGTCTTTTGTGGGATCGGCGCGTGGCCCCGTCTGCCAGGGTGACTCACCCACACCCTCCGCTGACGCTCCTGACAGCGCCTGCGATCTGCCGCCTCCCTGCTCATGACAGCCTGCTCCTTTACTCAGCTTCCACCCCAGCCTCCCGCCCCCCTCCCACGCCGCTCCTCCTGGGGCCTCCAAGGCTCCTGTGTCTCCTGGAAGGGGAAATATCGCAGATCATCTGAGCTGGAAGCCTCCTCCACATGTTAGCCACTGTAACATTGGTGTGTGCTACACACACCCCTCTTTTGCAAGCTCTTCCTTCTGGGGCAGCGGAGTCCTTCTGTGTTACAGTCCTCCTCACTGCTGCCCAGCCTTGGCCCCTGGGCCCTGACCAGTGGCAGCTTGTTCATCCATAATCAGCGTGAGTCAGCTGTGTGCTACTGTAACAACCGGCCCAAGATGAGTCAGCTTAAATGGAACATGGGTTGTCTTGGCTCACAGATTTGGAGGTTTCTGTCTCTAACCTATGGCCCCATTGCTTTGGGTTTCTGGCAACCCAGGACTTCATGTCAGGAAGAGGGGTTGGTGGAGGCACCTTCATGTCATGGCCAAATGGGATTGGGAGGAAGAGGAAGCATCGGGGGTTCCATTATCCCCTTCAGTGACCCAAGACCTTCCACAAGATATACCTTATCAAGGCTCCACCACCAATGGGGGATGGGAGGAAGGGCTGTCTTTTTAAGCACATGGGCCTTTTGGAGGACAATCATGGTCATAACTATAGTAGTCATTGTACGAGGTAAATGGTATCCCCTAAAAGGTATGTCTAAGTGTGACCTTGTGTGCCTGGGAGGTGACCTTGTTGGAGTGTAGGATCCGGGCAGTATTATGGTTTAAGATGGACCTGTGAGGCAGAGGGTGCTCTGGGTACAGCTGTGAGGGCTGGAGAGGCACAGAGACAGGGGTCCTGAGAACACCCAGAGGGAGCCAGCCCTGCTGGCACATTGATTTGGGTCTGCTTGGCCTCAGGAGAGAATAGACTCTTGTATTGTGGCCTTCAGTACTGGGCATTGAACCCAGGCCAGGGCCTCACGTGCGTTCGGCAAGTACCTTACCACTGAGCTATACCCCCCCAGTTATCTTTTTACTTTTCATTTTGAATGGGGATCTCACTAAGTTTTGTAGACCAGTCTTGAATTTTTGGACCTCCTGCCTCCATCTTCCGAGTCACCAGGCCTATGCTACCAGGCCCAGCCACTTCTGTTTTAAGTTACCTGGCCTGGGTCATGACTGTTCACTCAGCCCTGGTTCTACTGCCTACCATGCATGACCTAGTCTTAGTCTTCCCTGGGTGGTGCTGTGTCTGCCTGCCTGGTTATAGCTCATCGGGATTCAGAGGCAGCTCCTGCTTCAGCGGGCTGTCTGACCTCTGCCTAGAGAACCTGGTTCACTGGGTTCAGTCTCTCGATCTGCCTCCCGGGTCCCAAGGTCAGACTGCACCGTGGCTTTTCTCAGACTGGCTGCCCTTGCTAGGAAAGCAAAAAGGGCTGCCTGGCTGAGCAACGCTGTTGTCGGTGCAAATTACTACTTGGGAGCCGGTTGTTGATCTCACCTGTGCTGCCTTGTGCATTTAGAAACGGCTCATAAATTTGCTTACGTGGGCCTGGCCCACCCTCCACAGTGAAGCCCCACACTGTGGGTGGCTCTGGTGTGTGTCAGGTTTGAAGCCTGTCTGTGCTCCCTGCCCGTTCTCTGGAGTGTTCACGGCCACCTGAAGACAAGGAAACGAGGCCAGGGAGGTGAGGGAAGCTTAGACACACCCAAGGTCACGGCTCACACCTGTTTGATCTGGGCTCAGAGTTCTGTGCTTACCCGCTTATCTTTATGTTGACTGCAAAAACTTCCTAATTATTAGACACCAGTCAAGCAAACAGTTCACTTTTGGACTTACGTAGAAAGCCATGCTCAGTAGTGTGTGCACCTTCATCCACAGGAGGCTTACACACACACAAAACTGTCTTCTAGAATGCTGGCCATCACCGATTTGAAAACATTTCCTGAATGACTTCTCCTGCCAGGCCAATAAATTGAGTCCAGCCGATAGATGACTAGCTTGTTTGTAACCTCTTAAGTCTCTTTTAAGTCCTGCAAAGGGACTGGGGCCCCTCTGCCCTCCACTCTGTCCTGTAGGCTGCAGAGACTCTCTGAGAAACTTCTGTGGAGCTAAGGGAGGGGAAGCCAGGGAATGAGGCCTGTTGCCGAGCGATGTGTCAGCAGGGTCTTCCAACCAGGTGTCTTGGGGGACAGGGCTTGGCTCCCAGCCTCCAGACAGGTTGGAGGCGTCCCACAGTGGTACTGGGGATGAGGATAGGTATGCCTCCCTGGACACCTTTCTCACCCTGCACTGCCTAGCTAGTCTCTCAATGATTAATCGCAAGACCTCGGTACCCTGTGTCGCCTCCCATTACAAGCAGAGCTCAACCTCTCGCTTGCAGTAATGATTCACACCTCCTTGTTGGACTTGCCAAACACTCTGCCCGGAAAGGCTGTTGCCCCTTCTGAGCCTCCCTTGCTCCCTAACCATCCCCTCTTAGAAGTCACCATCTTAGACCTTCACTTTCCGACCGTCTAAAATGTTGTGGTCCCCCCCACTCCCCACCATTTATTTCTTGTTTTCTTCTGCCTTATCACTTATCGGAAGGGAACGGGCCTGGTGTTTTTATTTTGTCCCTGTCTCCGCCCACTGGGAAAGCTGGGTTTTTGCTTGTCATCTGTGTCCTCCCCACCCCAATTCCCAGCTGACACGTGTTAGGTGCTCATTGAATGGTTGTGCTGTGAACAACTGAATTCTCAGAGCTCTGCAGGCCTTACTGTGCTCATTAAAGTCTGCCTGCTAAGTACGGGCGGGCAGCCACTGGCCGCCTGTTTTTACTGATGTCATTGGGAGCTTTCAGTGTGGAGAGCTTGCACCAGAAGGTTTCAGAGCACATCCAGGGGGCATGTCGATGCAAGACAGCAGGGGTGCTGGTCTGAAGGAGTTGGAGGGCAGAGCCCTTCCCATCCCTTCCTTGCCTGTCACTGGGAGACTTCTACATGGGTTGGGGTGGGGTGGGGTGGCATACTCTTACTTTGCCTCCTGACACCCCGCAGCATAGGAGAGGTGGTGCCTCATGGCAGCTAGCTGCCACTGCCCACTTTGTGGAGGAAAAGGGGCATGGCTCTAGTCTGCGGCCACATGTCTGGCTTCCTGCACCTGGGCACGTCCCAGGCAGTCTGTGGCCAGGCTGTGTCTCTTGGCCAGGCCTTTCAGGAATGTACCCTTGCCAGGTTGGCCATGGGAGCAAGGCTGTGCTTGCTTGGTCACTCTGACAGTGTGAGAACGTATGTACTTGGTGGTCCTTACCAGGGTCTTTCCTGTCATCTCTGCGACTCTTCATTTTCTGTTTGTTCTTTTTGTTGTTGGTTTATCGAAAAACTTGTTGATGCCGTGTGTGTGTGTGTGTGTGTGTGTGTGTGTGTGTGTGTGTGTGTGTGCGCGCGCGCGCGCGCGCGCGCACGCTCCCGAGGATGACTGAGGGTGTCTTCCTTAGTCTCTCTCCACCTTATATTTTTTGAAACGGGGTCTCATGGAACCTGGAGCTCGCCGGTTTGGCAGAGCTGGCTGCCGAGCGAGCCCAGAGACTTCCCTTCACCCCCCCTCCCCCGCAGTGCTGGGGTACAGGCGTATGCTGCCCAGCACTGTATGTGGATGCTGGGATTTGATTCTGTGCTTCGATGGCAGACACCTTACTGACGGGACCACCTGCCCAACCCCCGCTGATCCTCTTTTAGCCATTTGTGGACCAGCTTTTCTTCCCATTAAACAATATTTTTTCTTTTAGCTTCTTTTTTTCATTTTTTTAAAACTGGGTTTCTCTGTATAACAGTCCCTGCTGTCCTGGAACTCACTCTATAGACCAGGCTGGCCTCAAACTCACAGAGATCCACCTGCCTCTGCCTCCTGGGGGCTGGGATTACAGTTGTGCACCACCGCTGTTTTTTAGCTTCTTGATTTTTGTTGAAGATATTTATTTGTGTGTAGAAGTCTTTCATATTTTCCAGTTGTCAGACTCAGGAGTCGCAATTAGTAAATTAGTGGTTTAGAAAATTGTATCATTTAAAAAGTGTTTATGTGTATATGCATGTGCTTGAGTGTATGCATATGTACCATGTGCATGCAGAGGCCAGAAGAGGATGGCATCAGATCCCCAGAACTGGAGTTACAGATGTTTGTGAGCTGGTGATGGGAACTGAACCCAGGTCCTCTGCAAGAACAGCCCATGCTCTAACCACTGAACCATCTCTCCAGCCCCAATTATTTTATACCAAGTTTTAAGGTCAAGCAAACACGCCTTATTCTTTCTTTCTTTCTTTCTTTCTTTCTTTCTTTCTTTCTTTCTTTCTTTCTTTCTTTCTTTCTATTTTTATTTATTTTTTTTTTTTTTGAGACAGGGTTTCTCTGTGTAGCTTTACGCCTTTCCTGGAATTCATTCTGTAGCCCAGGTGGGTCTCGAACTTAGAGATCCGCCTGCCTCTGTCTCCCGAGTGCTGGGATTAAAGACATCCGCCACCACCGCCCGTATTTATTTATTTTTGAGGCAGGTTTTCTCTGTGTAGCCCTGGCTGTCCTAGAATTCACTATGTAAACCAGGCTGGCCTTGAACTCACAGAGACCCACCTGCTTCTGCCTCCCAAGTGCTGGGATTAAAGGTGTGCACCACTACCGCCCAGCCATGCCTTGTTCTTAAAAATGGGATATGGCTGCTGTTAATCTGGAGCTAATTTTTAGTGTTGGGGCGAGGGACCCCCAGTTATCTGAGTCCCTGCTTTTCTGTCACTTTGAGTTGTCACTACCGCCAAGACACCAGGCTCTTCTAGTACTCTCAGGGACTGGCTGTTAGTTACCTAGGATTGATTCACCAGCCTTGCTTTGCGGCCATGCCATTTTACTTATTTTGCATTCATGGTGTTTTTACTTTGAACTCTTTCATATGAAAGATGAAGGAACAGAGAGGTCAAGCCACTTGCCCAAAGTAACACAGCTAGGTGGAGATGCACTGTGTACTGATTCTTTCTGTTGGCTTTACCTCCTGGCTGAGTCTCTGGGCTCCTTCTTGGTGTTTCTCACTTCTCATGGAATGCTATTTTTCTTTAAAAAACAAGTGCTTGCAATAAGTTCTGTCTGGCTCTGAGAAGAGCTAGATACAAGTCGGAGCCATGTACCGTGACCATTAAGAAGAGGTTGGACGCACACCCCGGAATATCATGCCCACCATATTCCTAAATACCATTCCTAAACTGAAAACCCACAACCTGCCAATACTAACGTAATTGTTTTTCTTCATTGTTGATCTTCTAACTCCAACCCCCCTTCCACAGGTTTTCTCTGTGTATCCCTGGCTGTCTTGGAATTTACTCCATAGAGCAGGCTGGTCTTGAACTCATGGAGATCTACCTGCCTCTGTCTCTGCCTCTGCCTCCTGTGTGCTGGGATTAAAGGCCTATACCACTGATAATGTCCAATGTTGATTTGCAGTAAGCTTGTCATTTCAGATTATCAGTCATTATTGTAATAGTTACTTTTTATTGTTGTTGTTTTTTGTAAAAAACAAATATCCCACTATCACCTACTTTATCCCCCCTGTGTGATATTGAGATCCAAATGAAACAGGCTGGCAGCTCTTACAGCCACAAGACATTTCACACACTGGTCCTCTGAAACTGTGGGGCTCAATGTCAGTTCACATGTCCCGAAGTTTCAGAAGAATTTGTCTGCTCTGACATTGAGGCAAGAACACCAGGGTCACTTCCTAGAGAATTTTACCATAGGTCCCCAGACTTCTGAGATGAGGGCCTGGGCTTGTTGACTCCTGGGTCCCAACATGATCCTGTTTGCAGTGTGAGCTTATATAAAACAGGGACCCCAGGCAGTGTGTTCCCGAGTCTGCAAAGCAACTGACCACAGCCAGTGCTAGAATTCATTTCCCTGCAAAACCCTGCGAATCAAATATGTTTTAATTACCTAAAAATGAGACAAAGAAAGGTCTGTGTAGTAGATGGAAAGTGTGTCCTTGAACCCACATGGAGGGTGACTTGGGGAGCTTGGACAGGCACCTCGCTCACTGGAGGTTAGGTGTCTTCTCCCACCTGGCCAGACCTGGAGCATGCACCTCAGTGGCCCCCCGGCAGCACTCCTCACCTTGCCTGCCTGCTGTTTGTGCACTCGGCTCTGAGAGTTGAACGTTCCTTTTGGTTTCATGTTTATGACTTTTACAAAGTTGTGGTAAGATACACGTCCTATAGAATTGATCCCTCCCTCGATGTTTCTGAGACAGCTTCACGGTGCAGGCTGGCTGGACTCACGATTCCCCTGCCTCAGTGCTGAGATTATCGGTGTGCTCCACCGCACCCGTCTAGGATTTTTCTGAGTGTGTAGGTCCACAGCTGGTTCTGTTTGTGTTGTTGTAGTCCCGACCTGTAACTTCCAGTTGTCGTAAGCACTGCCCAGGGTGGGCTCTGAGCTCATGGCCTTTGGTGAAGTGGGTGTAACTTACTTGCCATTTTATCTACTTGGAGAACACAAGCAGGGAGCTGAGCCTGGAGCTTAATGTCCAGTGAGTGCCTAGCATTGGCAAGGACCTAGGTGCATCATGCGTGTGTGTGTGTGTGTGTGTGTGTGTGTGAGAGAGAGAGGGGGGGGGAGAACACGAGAACTTAGGTTAGTCTGAGGTGGCTGAAATGGGGAGATTCAGATATCCACCCGCCTCTGCCTCCTGAGTGCTGGAATTAAAGGTGTGTGCCACCATGCTAGCTCTTGTGGCATTCTTAAGTGACAGCAAGACTGGGGTGGCAAGGGCTGCGTGGGTGAAGTAAGTGTGTGACGGGGGCTCAGAGAGACATCACAGCAATGTGGGGTACATGGGGATCTGGGAGTGGGGAACAAGAGATCAAGTAATCTGGACAGTGATAATCTACCTGTGGCTTGGCTACTGTTTAAACCCCACTCCCCAACTCTCTCTCTCTCTCTCTCTCTCTCTCTCTCTCTCTCTCTCTCTCTCTCTCTCTCTCTCTCTCTCCTGACATCCTAAAACATTACTGGATTAGGTAGATGCTCTATTTGTACCCATTTGATTGTGGGAAAACTGATGTTTGGGCACCAGGAGGGAACAATGCTGAGCTTCGGTGGAGGGTGTCTGGCTCTCAGGTATGTGGAGCCAGTGTACCTGTGATCCACCCGTGGGCAGAGAAGTAGAGACACTGGGGGGAAGGCACAGGGGACTAGCACTGGTGGCTCACATGCGCACTGAAGCAAGGCAGAGCGTTCACCGGGGTGACTTCATATTTGTCCACATGCTGTGGGTTCGTCATTATCTCCTCTGGTGGGTCTGCTCTGAGCTGGCATGCTACTCCTTATTTTTCCCTCACAAGCCCAGGGAGTTTATACCTACAACTTAAGAAGGGCCTATTGTTGGAATGGTGAAGGGCTGATGGGGGACCTGAGTTCTATACCTGGTACTCACAGAAAACAAAGCTGGGCATGGTGGTGCACACACGAACTCCCAGTAAGCCCAAGTGCCCCCAAAGAGCCTGCTTTACAAAACCAGATGTTTTGTAATTGGCTCTTGAGGAATAACAGGTGAGATTGTCCTCTGAACTCCATCTACCTCGAATACATGCTTGCACAGGTGCACTTGCTTCCATCCATGCACCTGCAGGAATGTGTACACGTGAGAAGAAAGCACACACACATACATGATTGGCACACACACACACACACACACACACACACACACACACACACACACGAGCAGCTTGGTTTTGGGAAGGGAGGTGATTAGATCACAGTTATGTAAGATTTTCCTTGGGCTGGGTGTGGTCCTATGCATTTCCTTCAGCTTTGCAGTGGCGATCTCTCTCTCTTTCTGACAATCACACTGGTCACACTGATGTTCTGTCCACTCCAAAGAATGAAGGAGAATGGCCTCATTCCAAGAAACCGCAAGACGGCATGAAGGTCACAGCCCACATGTGACATTCAAAACCCAGACTGCAGTGATCTTGGGTTCTTCTCACAGTCAAGGTGATTCCTTCTAAGGCCATTAATTTTATCTCTACCCCATGGAAATTGAGTCCATTTTCAATGGAAGTAAAAGTAACAGTGTTCTTCTCTGCTCTTGGAAACCCCATTTATTAAGGCTGATATCATCAGACTGTTTACAAGTTCATTGTGGGTCAGACAACAGTGTTTATATTCACACACACAGGAAATTGGATTAGACAGCCGGGAAAGAGCACACACTGGTGGGACGTGACTGCCCCGGGTTCCGGCAGCCCAGAACCTCCGCCTTGTCCAAATGCTTCTTCAAGCGGGGATCCCCGATAGTGATGGTGACGCAGAGTCTTGCTCAGAGCAGCACAGTTGGGGGCAGCCACCAGGGAAAAGTCCTCGCTGCAGGGATTTTATAGGCAGGCACTGCAGTGTCAGAGAAACCCTGTGGGATTATTTCCTCAAGCTAGCAGGGTCTGTGCCCTATGGTGAGAAGGTTTTCCAACAGTTAGCCTTGGGAGGTGGTGATGTTTTCAGGGCCCTTGGGGAGGGATGTTGCTCTCTAAGGTAGTTTTGGAAATCCAGGTTGCTAAGTCATTATTAGAAATGCAAAGAGTCAGAAAAAGATGAAGTGGCTCTCTGCTCAGGAATGGCTCAATAGTCTTCTTACTTTTAGGGAAACTTTTCTAATTCTGACTTTGGACCTCAGGGCGGGAATAGTTCTGGGTGGGTCCGTTTCCCTGACCTTTTCCTGCATCACCTGAGTGTATGCACACCCCTCCCCCATTCCTCCACTGTTTTCCACACTGAGTGACCTTCTCCAGTGTGGAGCAGCAAGCTGTTGTCGCTAATGCTGACCTTTACATTCCTCATTCACACACACACCCCCATCGACCCCCATTTCTTAGCTTCATGGACAACTCTGTAGAACAGTGAGTACCGTCCCCAGTGATGGGATAGACACCTGTCCCCACGTGGTATTTCATTGACACGGAAGGATCATGTCTTTGTTACTGTATCTTGAATGCAAGGTCTGGAGCCACATGTTCACCTGTCAGTCCTTAACTCTAAGCATAGAGTAGGAAGTGGTCACCCATTGGCCTGTCTCTTATTGGCTTTCTTATGGACAAGTCCCTGACCTAGAAGCAACTCCCAGAGAGAAGGATTTGTTTTGGTTTGTATTCTGAGGGGATCTAGTCTATCATGGTAGGGAAAGGGAGGCGGCCGCTCACATTGCATCTGCAGAAAGGAGCTAGAGGTGATTGCTGACTGACTCTCAGGTAACTTCCTCCTCGCTATTCAGTCCAGCTACCCACAGTGGGCGGGTCTTATCACCTCAAGTCACCTAATAAAGGTGATCCTATACAGTCATGCCCAGAGGTTCATCTCTCTGGCAATTCTAGATCTCATCCAGTTGATGGTTGAAATTAATCTGGATGTGGCCTAGGGGCGCTGCCCTCTCACAGTTCCAAGAAGGAGCATTGATCTCACTTCCATCCAGTGGAACTCACGAGGTGGGAGACTGTCCTGGCACCTGACACCACTTTTGGTTCTGCTAGAGACATTCCTTCAGGTATGCAGGTTGCAGCTGGCTTTGAGAACCCGAGGACCAGTTCTAAGCTGACATAGGTGCTCATGCCTGGTTCCATGGCCGTCCTTAACCTGAGCTGAGCAATGCCATTTCCACCCTGGTCACATCCAATGTCAGATGACCGATAGAGATCACTCTTGAGGGGCCCCAGAAGAACATTCGGAAACAGTGATGCATAAGCCTTATTGCTAGACATCACATCGGTCCTCATTTGATATTGATATTTAGGGCTACCCACAACTCTGCTCCTGGTCTCCCAGACCCTGTGAAGCATGCAAGAGGACATGCTAAGACGGAAGGAAGTCAGAATTGTGGGGTGACCTCGAGCTCAGAGTCTATGAATTCAGACAAGTCCCTTCCTCAGGGTCTCAGTTTCTCCACTGAGAGTTGGGATGAGGATAAAATAATTCACTGTCAATTCAAGATGGGTGGACAAAGAGGTGACGAAGAAAGTGCCTGATTTGCTCATGTATTTCCTGAAGCTTGACTCATTGTTTAAGAAATTGACTCGATGGGTGATAGGGGCACATGCCTTTAATCCAAGCACCTGGGAGGCAGAGGCAGATGGATCTGTGTGAGTTCGAGGCCAGCCTGTGCTACCTAGTGAGTTCTAGAACAGCAGAGCTACATAGTGAATGAGAGAGAGAGGGTGGTGGGGCTGATTTGGACTCATAGCACCTTACTGAGACCCTTCAAGCACCTTCAATATCATTCTGTTTCAGCTTCTGCTTTCTTCCTGGAGAGGAGGCACAGTGGGCTCTTACACTGGTGTAGCCCATGCTGAGGGAAAGCATTTCATATCCCAGTGGGATGCAGCTACTTTAAGGAGCTTTTAAATTGCACCCATCCAGCACGAGAACTCGTCAGTGGGAACAAGCCTTGTTAAGAAACCATGTACCCTTCAATATAGTTCCCCAGAGTGGTCCCGGGTAGACTAAAGGATTGGCCTTGGCCAACTGTCTTGTCATTCTTTGGAATCTGCTCTGTCCTGCATAGTCAGTCCACATTCACAGACAGGCTCCCAAGTCTGTGTGAGTATCTTTTACATGAGAGGACGGAGTTAGATCTTAAGTGACACCAGGGTTGGGAGGTCACAGACATGAAAAAGAGGGGGTTCTTAGTGCCAAGTCCTCAGCACTGTGTGAGGTGATGCGGGTGTGTGAGGGTTGAGGGCTTCCAGAGATGTCATGGTGCTGTTGAGCTTAGGGAGTGTACCTCACGTGTGTAAACTCTGCTTGTTTGTGGGCATAGCATCTCTAGGGAGTCCCGGAGCTGGGCTCTAGGCTCTCTGTGTGTCCTATAGCACTTCCTTTTTGCTGTGTCTTAAGTCCTGGAAGCCCCTGTTTCTGCTCTGGGTGCAGTATAGGCTTCCAGGAGATGCCAGTGGTGTTTGCTCACATGTAAATGTGAACTCAGGTGTGTGAAGCAGTGTCCTGTATGTATATATATGTTTGGTATTGTGTGTGTATGTACGTATGCATTATATATGTATATTTAGATGGGGGGGATTGTATATATGCACACTAATATGCATATGCACAGAGGGTGTGCCCAGGCTTATGTAAGTACACATGTATTTATATGTTTAAAGGTGTGTGTCCAGGCACTCAACATGTGTATAGTATATGTTTATAGGGGTGTAGTGCTCTGTGTACATACGCATCTATACAGGTGTATTGCATATTGGTGTGTCTGTATATGTGTATGTGTGTGAAATGTGTGCTAATCAGTGGATATGTATGTAGATAGGGTACGTGTGAATGTGTGCGAAGGGACATGTATGAATGTGTATGCTATATGTTTGTGTTGTGGTGAATGTGTGTCATGCGTGTGCCATATATGAATGCATGCTATGTGTAAAATATGTGTGTGCTACATGTCTGTGTGTGAATGTATGTGTGCCATTCGTGAATGTGTGTGTGCCAGGTGGGTCTATAGACGAATGTTTGTGAATATGTGTGTGTGTGCTTTGCGTGAATGTGTGCGCCGGGCTGGAATCCTGACCCCTGAAGTAGGTAACTTTCATGTGGTACTTTACTCTTTGCAAGACAAAGTTCAACTCCTCATTTTCCAGGCAGCATATCCAAGTGTGGCTCAAAGTTTTCATTCTCCATGCCTGCCAACTCAGTTTGGCTCCCTGGGCCTTAGACAACCCTTTGCTGGCACCCAAGGAGCACTTACTCTTGCACACTCCTAGACCTGGGCAGGATCAGGCCACAACCAGCAAACCCGTCTTTTCCTTTGTCCAGCCAGAGGGCTCCCCACTCAGATCCTTGCCTGTCTTATCCTTGGAAGCAGTGGGCCCCACTGTGTTTGACTTCGCACACACATCACTCTCCCTACCCATCACTGTGTCGTGTAAAGCAGCGAGGGCATGCCTTCCCAGCGTGAAGGTGGCGGCTCCAGCCAGGCAGAGTAGAGGGTTGGAAGGTAGGGCTCTATCTTACACTTGGCTCATCTGTTCAGCCTTCCCGTCCTTGGCACTGTTTCTCTGTGAAGGTGGCTTTTGAACCCACAAGGGGCATGACTGGATATAGCACCACCCTGTTATCCTGACGTGCCCAGAGCCCTGTGCACGGATTTCTAAGTGTGGTTACAGTCTGGGTCCTAGCTGAAGGAGAGTGCACGGGGTCCCTACATGCCTGTGAGAGAACTTCTAAATTTGTCTCAGACAGAGTCACCCCCTCACGGGAGGCAGATCTAGTGAACGTAGGGGAATCCAGCGTGACCTACATTGGCAGGAAATGGGATGAGGCGGTGGGTGGGAGGGACGTGGTGATGCTCACTGTGAGTAAAGGCATCAGGAACATCACAGCCAACTGCCAGGGATGAAAGACATTTGGTGTATAACAGACTCCAAGTTCATCCTTAGAAGTTGTATATCATATAGTTTGCAAAGTCCTGCAGGGGACCATCACCTGAGTAGAAGGCAGGGAGCCAAAGCCCAGAGGAAGAGGAAGAGGGAGCTGAAGTCTGGTTCTTTGAGTCAAAGGAAGGTGGGCTTACTCTATTTCTTCCTCTATGGAAGGGATGGTGGAAGTATGGTGGTAGTGTGTCTGGGGTAGGAGAGTACCACAGGAAAGGGTACTTGGCTCACAGTGGTACAGATGGGAAGAGCTGGTTGCAGGGTAGACTGTCTGCTTAGCAAGGGAAGAGAGGATGTGGCTGTGTTCTGAGGCTTGGCGAGGAAGAGACAGTGTCTGAGTCACAAGCTGTGCATTGGTTCCTCACTTCCTTTCTTCAGCTGATATTTACTAAGAATTTAATACAGAGGCGGGGATAAAAGTCCCTATGCATCTAGCCCCCAGAGTGTTTCCAGACCAAAGGAGATGGAGACCGTGACTGTAACCCAGTGATCAAGGAGGGTCAGTAGGATGTCAAGCACAGATTCTATTTATTGTCATTAATGTGCCCACCTGCTTATCTACTCTGCCTAATCCAGTAGCTGTGGGCGAGGTGGGGCGGGGCACACAACAAGTCTGCCCATGCACTTAAAGCAAAACAGTGTAGATGGCGCAGTTCAGACGCAGCAAGCCTGTTTTCCAGGGCTTCCAGCTCCCCATAGCTGCTGAACGTCAGATTGGACCATGTGGAGCTAAGCAGTCCACTGTGGCAGAGTTCTGTTTCCCTGACCTGGTACCAGGTCATATGGAGTTGGATCAAGACTAGTTCATGATGTGAGTGTACCAAGGCCATTGCTGGGCCTCGAGAGGCAGAGAGGATGCAGTGTGACTGGGTCAGGTAGATGGACAGTTTCCTGGGCCCAGGGAAGAACTGTGGCAAGGCCTGCCTCTGGAAGCATCTGGAGATGCAGGGAGGTTGGATGGCACAGATCCTGGACAGACAGTATACACAGCTTAGTATGAGGTAGAAGAAATGGCAGATTCTGCTTCTTGAAGGAAAAAGACATCTACCTCCCCAGCTCCTGCTGCATCCTGGCCAAATGGTCTTTGGGGGCTGTCTATAAGCCCTGGTACGCTAGGTAGAGGGCCCCACGGCCAGAGGCAGTGGCTTGTTGGAGGGTAGGGCTAGACATCACTCAAAGAGGGAAAACTGGGCCTTGGGAACACATCATTTGGGGAAGAAGGTGGAGTAGGAGGAGAAAGAGGGAGGAAGTGGTCTACAGTGTCCAGAGCCTGAGTCTGTCCATTTGATGCCCAAGAAACCAACCCAGGAACATCATCTTCCCACCATGGTGGGCAGGAAGAGACGACTTGTAGATGTAGTGGCTACACGATGCTTTAGGCCCCAGCCCTCTTATGCATCAAGGCCAGGTGCCCCTGGAGGAAGGGACTCTGTTGTACCTGCACTGTCACCTGAGTGTTGTGGCTCTGGTCCCAGCCTCCTCTTCAGCACGGACACAGTGAGCACACGTGGAAACAACAACATCCTTTTATGAAGGGATTGACCCTGACCTGTGCTCGTGGGGCACTATGAGGTCTTATTCATACTGAGAGGTCGTACTTCTGTGTTACTGATGTTGAAGGCCATGTCCATCTTTCATCCTGTGCATTGTAGGGTGTTCAACAACGTACTGACCTTTCACACTCTTGATACCTGCCCCGTTTCTCCTCCCCAACCAAAGATGTCACCAGATGGCCCCTTTGAAAACTCATTTTGACACACAGTGATCCAATTATTCTCTGGGTCCCCTGCCCCCTTGTGTGTGTGTGTGTGTGTGTGTGTGTGTGTGTGTGTGTGTGTGTGTGTGTATGGGTGTGTGTGCATATGAGTGCACCTGTGTGTATGCACATGGAGGCTATAGGTCAATCTTGTTTTGGTTTTTTGGTCCTGGATCTTGCTAGGTAGGTTGGATTGTCTGGCTGGTAAGACCTCAGGATCTCGCCTGTCTCTGCTTCCCCTGGGCAAGATTATAGGTGCATACTATCACACCTGGCATTTCATTTGGGGTTGAGATTGAACTCAGAATGCTTACGTAACTAACAACCTTTTCCTAAACGACTCCTCAAGGATCACACTGGTTTCTAAGCTTACCAGTCTTTCCTGGGATTTGAACCCAGGCCTTGTTGTTTGGGCCTATATGCTCAGCTGCAGCTGTTTTACCATTGTCTTGGATGGAAAGGTCAGGATCACGAATGGATGCCCAACAGCACTTGGGAGACAGAGGCAGGCAGATCTCTGTGAGTTCAAGGTCAGCCAGGGCTACCCAGAGAGACCCTGTCTCAATTTAAAAGAAAAGGTGGTCAGGGAAGAAGGCTTCTTTGATGATCTAGCCTTAGGCATCAGCCAGATCCTAAAGTGTAAGGCTTTGAGGGGATACAAGGGAACAGTCCCCGACCATAAGTAGATCCCTGATTCCCTGGGCCTGCGGAGCACCAAGTGACCCGCCTCTGCCTTGAGGGAGACATTTGCTCTCACAAGGCAATGATTAACCATGCTGAGCTGGCAAAGCTCTCTGCAGGCAGACCTTTACCCTGGAGAATGCCAGCCCTGCCAATGAGGGTGTTTGTGTTTCCCATCTGCTGTTTCTTCATCTCACTTTTATTACCAGGCCAGGAGCCGGTGGGGCGGAGAGCCGTTAGGAAACTCTAAGGCCGACGTCTCCCACTTTCCCTTGCCAGCTTCAGTCAGCCATGTGACCCCCAGGAGACTGTCCTGTATAGAGGATCCTGCAGAGATAGGTTTGGAGTGTGCAAGGGGTGTTGTAAAGGCACCCCCAAGTGACATCTCACAGGTCCCAAGAAGCCCTGCTGAGCCATGTCTACTTGTGTGGACAAAGGCCAGTAGCTAAACCTGGGGAGGGAGAAGGGAAGTAGGGTGAGGTGGCAGAGCCAGGGCAGGGCCTGGCTGCTTTGCAAGATGTGGGGTATTACCAGCTCCTTTGAAAGTCAGTGGAGATTCCCTTTTATGTTGAGAGGCTCTCTCTGTGGGTGCGTGCGTGGGTGTGTATGTGTCCATTTGTTCCTACACGCGTGTTTTGTGTGTATGTACATTTTTACACATTTGTTATCCATGTGCTCAGATGCACAGTTACACTAATGGGTATACATGAACACATATCTGTTACAAGTGCATACAAGTATGCAGTGGGTCTGCCCTTCCCCTCAGGACTGATTGTCACATGTATGCGTCAGCATATTCCCATGTTAGCTCTTTGCCCTGTCTCTCCATCTTGGTGAGGCCACTGCCATCTCCAGCCGCTTGTTCTTGACTTGAAGCCACGCATGCATGAACAGTGGCCAGGCTTTAGTGTCCTAGTTTGTGAAGTGGGAGCTTCCAGACAGCTATGGTGTAGTGTTGATGAGAACTGAGGGTAGCTGGGCCCTGGCTCAGGGGTGGAGTGGGTGGCGGAGTGTGCCTGTTCCCTGCAGCATGGGAGAGCAGCAGGAACTCTGTGGCTTCCCTCTGTTGTTGGTCTGTCTTTGCTTTGATTCTTTCCATAACAGCACTGGACAGAACAGCATTGAGGGTCTTACTGTGTCCGTCTGTGCATGTGCACCTGGCCTCTGCCCACAGCAGCGTCACGTGGCTGCCGTTGCCAGGAGAGGAGCTGTTCATGTTTCCACAGCTCAGCTTGTGAGTTAGCAGTGACTAGAAGGCTGTAGTCAGGGACTCTGAGGACCCTGACTTTGGCCCACATATGGAATTGACATGAAGCAGGTGTCCAACACCTTTCCCTGGGGACAGCCTAAAGGTTCACATTTGCCCAGAAGAGGACAAAGAAAACCTGAGCCTTATTTTGTTCCCCTCTCCCAGCTCCATCAGTGACATCCATAGGGTTCTGAGTAACCATGGGCAACAGAAAGCCAAGAACACAGGAGTGTTTGCTCTGCACCACTGTTTTCTGATTAGTCACTCCTGGCTAATTAGCCAGTGACAAATGGGACAATTAAGCTCTGAAAAATACCCATCAACCTTCTAGAGTCCTGGCCATACATATGGCAGATTGGGCCTGGCTGTAAAGTAAAGAAATGAGGACCTTTGGTCCTGGGGGCAAACACCCACAGCTGCAAGTTGCACAGGGCTTGTTGGGTAGCCGCTGCAGGTGTGTCCGTCTGAGGCACACATGGGGCAAGCTGCTTTATGATCCTTTCGCTCCACAGTGTATGGAAGAAGTGGCGTTACCTTACCCATGGCTATTCTGTGGCTCAGGCAAAGTCCTCTGTCTGTGGTAGAACCCCCCCTAGAAATTCTAAGGATGTTGAGGAACCTATGGACAAGGTGGCCTCTGCTCCCAGTTGTGGGTACTTGGGTATGACATGTGAGGGGCAAGAGTTGCTCCCTCCCAGTGTGTAGTATCAGGGTGGGCCAGTTCGGCTGCTGTGACATTGTCCAGGACTCCCAGTCCAGGACATCAGCAGCTTCCTCTTCCTTCTTCGGCACAGATCCTGCTCTGCACGGGTGGCGTGGCGGGCAGGCAGGCAGGCAGACCTCCTTAATCTTTGTCCTTGGAAGTATGGCTCATGTTCCTTCTCTCCTCTTTGGTGGGCTAGACTCAATGGGGTTGCCATAGCCTTGCTTCCTGTGGCCAGGGAACCTTAACCCTGGGAGTGGAAGGAATTTCATAGCTGTGTGCTCAGCGGCAACCCCATGCATCGCCTGATTCTCTGTGGTGGCCAGCTGGGGTCCCAAGAGTGCCCTGTATGCAATGAACAATTGGTGTCTTAAGGCTGGTGGAACAAATTCTCCCAAGCCTGTCCTCGTACAGCCCTGGATGTGATAAGTCCAGAGTGGGGTCTCATGAGTGGAATAAAGGGGGACGGTGTCCTTGTGTTGGTGATTATCCGCTGCTGGCAGTGGGGGGGGGGGGGGGGGGGGAGCGTGGCCCTCCCTCTCTTGTCAGCAGAGTTGCTTCGTTAGAGTGGTCTCTGTCTGCTTCATTAACCCCTGTCTGTCAGTGTCTGTACCTCCTGACTCTTCCTCTCTGCCTCTCTCTCTCGGGGGGCCCTGAGATCATCCTGACAACCCAGGCGACCTCCTTCTTTGTTTCACACCATCAAGGACCCTTTTGTCACCTTAGATGCCATTTCACGGGTTCTGGGGATTAGTGGAAGAACATAGTTGGGGGGCAGGTCTTCTGCTCAGTTCTGTAGGCCATTGGTCCTCAGGAAGAGGAGCCAAGCAAGCCCTTCTCCCACTTCGCACCACACATCTCTCTGACAGGTGTTATGACCTGCTGGAGTTGACAGAGGCAGGCTTCTTGACTTACCGTGTATCCTCTAGCCCAGAGCAGGTGACGGGACTACACAGAGGTGTGGAGGAGGGTGCTGGGTGTGTTTCTTTGGGTGACCTAGTCATCAGGAGGGACAGGAAAGGTCCTTTTTAGACAGTGATCCATTTGCTGCTGGCTGGGGGATGAGAAATTACCGGCACGCAGGGTGGGCTGGGGATTAGAAATTGCCGTGGTCACTTGCTTGGCTTCTGGGGTCCCAGGACCCTGAACTTGGACCTTGCTCTGTTAATGGAAGCTGTTCTCTGTGTTTTTCTTAATTGTAGCCTACCCACCCCACTGCATTTTTGGAAGGTGGGGGTTTGGCGAGTCCCTCATGTCCTGTTCAGTCCAGTCACCAGAGCAGGCTAGGGCCCTGGGAGGCTCATTGGCCTTGGCTGCAGTGATGTGGGACACTGGCCTCTGCCCACTGAATAGCCACTTGCACTGAGGAAGCACTGGCTCACCATGCTTTCCTCCTGCTCAACCAGAAAGGGCGATTGTTTCAGACTTCTCCGATGAACATTGCATTCCAAGCAGACTCGACTGCCCAGGCTGGTGCCAGCCTCAGACAGGGCAGGCGACTGTGACGCACTGTGGCTCCCTCTGGCCCAGTGGTGGGTGAGGTTGCTTGGGTCAGCAGGGAGACCAGTAACTGCAGCCTAGAGAGCAGAACTGGGCATGCACTCCAGCCTCAGACAGACGTACCATCCTTCCTAGTGTGCAGGCCTAATCCTCATTTGCTCACCCTCTCCTCGTCCCTCTCACCCTCCCACCCCCACCCCATGCCCTCATCCCTGGCCAAGAGCTATAGGCAACATGGCCAAGATTCTTCTTGGAGTGGGAAAATCAAAGAACGAGACACGAGCTTCTAATTAGCAAACAGATCACTGGAGGGAGACCACCCTCAGCTTTGTGTGCTGGAGCATCGGGGCTTCCTGTGGCCCGTTTGTATCAAATGCCCACACTCCTTAGCTGTTCAACACCCTTCTAGGCATCAGGGCCAGTGTGCAAGCATCTCCAGTGGGCTGTGAGTAGAAAAGTAATTTTCCACACCAGAGGTCAATTTCCGATAGGGAGGCCAGGGCCACCTTGGACTGGCCGTGTCATGGCCCCTGTGCTCTCATTTTAAGGCATTTATAGTAACACTCAATGGGTAGATTATCTTAATTTTCCTCTTTGAAGTTGGACATGGTGGGATGTGGTTGTCATCTCGGTGCTAAGGGAGCAGAAATGGGAGGATCCCTGGGGGTGTGTATTGATAAGGTAGCCTAGCTTAATTGGTGAGATCCAGGCCAATGAGAGACGCTGTCTCAGAAAACATGTGGCTGGCTCCTGAGGAAAGACAGCTGAGGTTGACCTCTGGCTCCAAACTCACATTCATGCACACACACATAACATGTAGACATACATCAAGTAGAGTCACCTTTGGGAGAACTGAATTTTGTCTTTGAATAACAAGTACCAGTTAGGATTCAGCATCAGGGAAAGTACTCCCTTCAAAGGACATTTCTGCTAGTTATCTTGCATTGAATAAGTCTGAGTATTGAATGCTAGGGGGGAAAGTAACAAATATTCAGGGAGGTCACAAGGGTGCACAACAAATGAGTGACAACAGATGATAAGTGCATACAGTGGTTACCATCACATTCTCCACTGCTGTGCCCAGGGCAGACATCAATAATCAGTCACCGCTCTTTCCATCGAGCCCAGATGCAACTGTAGAGTCCTTCATAACACACTTCCAGGAAACCACTACTAGGCATGTCAGAACTTTGAAGATACCCAAAGGGATGAATCTGTCTGATTGCATTCATCATACTTTCCCAAATTCTGCCTTCTGGCCCAGGACTGTCGCTTTGCCTGGCATTTTCCTTAGTCATCCACTTCAGTAGATGTTTTCTTTCTGTGGTTACTTTCTTGGCCATGTAAGCCTTGGGTGAGCTACTTCAGTTTTCTGTATGTCTGGGATCCTGTCTGTAGTGTGGATATTATCCAACTGTTTCGGGCAAAGCTGGTAATGGGTGTCACCAACCCAGCTAGAGCTGGGAGTATCAGGTCTGATACCTGTCATGACCAGCAGTTCTGATGGTGATGTCATGATGGCTGGAGCATGAGGCAGCTGGTCATTCTCTTTCCTCCATCAGGAAATAGAGAGCGATGGATGCTTGTCCTAAGCTCACTTTCTCCTTTTTATTTAGCCGGGAACCCCAGTTCATGGAATCCATCCACATTTAAGTTAGATCTTCCCACCAATGAACTGCAAAACTCACTCACAGACATGCCCAGAGATTTGTTTCCATGGTGATTCTAAATACTGACAAGTTGCCAAACAAGAGAGACCACCATCCTGTCAGTAGTACCCCTTCCGGTCCTGGTTCCTCACCTGTGCAATCAGTGTACCCAGCCATGGAACTGTGATGCCTCAAGACCTCATCTCAGGTCTCCAGCATCTGATGAAAAGCCTGAGGGAGAGGGAAGCAGGCCTGTCATTTTCCTCTGTTTAAAGCCACAAGAAGTATTTCTGATGGTGTTACTGTTGTAGTGAGCGACAGGGAACAGAATTGGGTCTAGGTGCCTTGGAGAGCTGATGTTCTAGTCCTTTGCTCCCAGGGGTCACGGTGGCTCTGGGAATTCAGGCTCCTGCCAGCCCAGGTAAGGGGATTTCTTTCCCCCCCTTTTTTTCCCCCCTCGGGTTGCGGTGACAGATGGTGACCAGCTCCTTAGTACATGGCCCCACACACTTGGGCAGTAAACCCCAGGCAGATCCAAGAGACACTTTGCAGGCTCAGGTTGTCTAATGAATGGTAGGTAAGTAAGGGCCTGCTTTTTAGGCAGGAGATGGAAGTATGGACAATCTCTGGTCAGGTGGGTTTATATCATTTCCTGCGCTCTGTCTAGGGGTTTTGTGCATGACTAACATTGGATTGAGTGAGCTCACGGTCCCGATTTAAGAAGTAGCCGGCATGGATGCATTGACTTCGTCTCACATTGTGGAGAATTGATGCTCTGGGTGCATCTTTATCTGCCCAGGGTCACACAGCTTTCCAGGGACATAGAAGTGCAGTGAGCCACTCTGATTCCACCTAAAGGATTGTGTCACGTCTCTTTTAGACACACGTTGAATGTTTGCTAGAACCTCCCATGGATGAGTAAATACAACCAGCGGTATGGGAGAAACTGTAAACTGAGGCTAGAAAAGTAAAATCTAGGAGGTGGTTTTTGCTGTGGGTTCCCATGGGGAGAGGGCCTTCCAGCCTTGTGGCCCTATGGCAGGGTTGTGGTTTGGAGATGAAATACCCCTACAGTCACATAGTTTGAATACTTGTTCCCTAGCTGGTGGACTATTTTGAGAGGCTGTGGAACCCTTAGGGTATGAGGCCTCCCCAGTGGAAGTAGGCCAGAGGGGCAGGCCTTTGAAGTGGATTGCTCACCACTGGTTCTGGGCCCATTCTCTCCTTCCTGGTCTACCATGATGTGAGAATCTTTCACCCTCCCACCCCACCCCCAGTCATAGTGAACTCTGCCATGCCTTTCCTATCTTGATGGACTTTCAAATCTTCAGACTCAAGTGTTTCTATCAGGTATGTCTAGCAGAGTGTTCTGGCTCGCCCATCACCATGCTGAAACGTTCACATCTTGTTCTGATGAGCTCTTCCCTGTACCTCAACCTCCTCAGTTCTACAAGTCAATGATGACATCTCCCCATGGGACAAATGTGATGTGACAACCAGGAGGTAATGTGGTATCCAGTGAGAGCCTAATAATAAGTACGCCTTGGTGGCTACCACTGTACCTTCTCCATCTTGTTCCAGAAGAACACAGAGAAGCTGTGGAGGACACTTCAGAAAGTGGGGTGTCCTCCTCCTGTGGCTGCCATCCCCTCAAGGATGTTAAAAGACCTGTCCTGTCTCCCATGTCATGAGTACCAGTAAGGAGATGGTTGTTCGTCTGATGCCTGCTGTGGCAGTAGCTGGTCGATGCTCCAGTGCTTTGGCCTTTTGGAGCTTGTGAATAGCACCTCTTTGGATTCAGGGACGTTTGAAAAGGTTGTGGGGAAAGACACACTGTATCAAAGTTACTAAGTCCTAACCATTTCTAAGGGCACATGGGCTTCGTGGCATTCAATTTGTTCCCACTGAGGCCTGGCCAAGAGCCTCTGCCACTAAACGTGAACGCCCTGTTCCCTGTTCCCAGCCTGGGTAGTTCTTTTCCTTTCTGTCTCTGTAAACTTGACCCACTCCAGATCCTCGGCGGAGAATCAAAGGCTGTTTGTCCTTTTGGATTGGTTGGTCTCACTAAGCGCAATACCCTTGGTGTCCGACCGTTTCAGAGCCTATACAGCACTCTTGGTTGTCTCTGCTCAGTACTATCCTCTTGCATGGATGTGCTGCATGGCAGTGTCTGTGTCATACTCAGTGGACGTTTAAGTTGCGTCCATGTGTTGGCTTTTGATGTGGGGATGCTGCAGTGAACATGCATGTCCTTTGAGATCTGCGCTTCCTTCTTGCACCATGCACCTGGAAGAGGGGTTACCGGGTCACGTGGTAATTCTTTCGTTCACCTCTTGAGGCACCACTACCCTGGTCTAGGTAGCCACTTTGCCATCTGACATTCCTTCTGATTGCAGATGGAGACATGGAATCTCCATCTACCTGATGCCCTGCAGGGCCAGGCCAGCTCCCACTGCCATGAAGCCCCCATGTCCCTAGTGCCAGCACATGTGGCGGTCCCTGGATAGGAGTGTGTGAAGTACAGAGCGGGAGAAGGATGTAGGCTTGATGCCACAGGGGTAGAATTGCCCATAGCCCGCAGCATCTTGTGCTTGCTTGTGACTTGGGGCATGGGCACCTCCAAAGAGCCTTTCTTGTTATAGTAGTAACATTACTGAGTACATGTGGTAGGGAGCCCTTAAAGTACCCAAGCTGCTGCTGCTGGTGATGATGATGACGATGATCTGCTGTCCTTTTCTTTGAGCCTTGCCTTTCTTGGAAACCTACCACACTTCAAGGCTGGCAGAAAATGCTAATGAGACTGCACACAGTAGGCCTGTCAGTTCCTGTCTCCGATGCACTCTAGTATTTGTTCCTGCAGGTCTTTTGCCCTTTGGAAAGCAAGGGCCTCCAAACGCAGGCCTCTGAGCCCAGCAGATAAGGAGCCCAGTAAACACAGGGTCTCCCTGTGTGTTGGTAAATGACAGGGAAGCAATTACCTGGCAGCCTGACTCCAGAGCCTCTCCCACTGCCCAATGATACCAAGACTTCCTTCTTGTGTGCTAGGCTTTCTGGCATGCCTGGATAAAGGCAGCGGGGCCACCAGAGAGGATTTGCCTTCCTTGCATTTGGTATGAACGAGGCCTGGCTAAGATGCTCAATTTTAGACCCTCCCTGCCAGGTGGGCAGCTCAGAGAGAAGGACAGCAGATCATCATCATCGTCGTCGTCATCGTCATTATTATTATTATTATTATTATTATTATTATTATTATTAGCAGCAGCAGCAGCAGCAGGAGCAGGTTGGGCTCTTTAAGGGCTCCCTACCATATGTATTTGGTAATGTTACTACTGATTTTCAGCTCTGCTGGCTGTGTCAGAGCCTATAAACAACTATACACGGACACACGTCAGCAAGGCACCTCGTTTCTATGACTACTCCCTTTTGGAAACGGCAGAGAAGAAGCATGGAAGCAGACACCTCCCAGAGGTTCTGGTGGGGTTTGAACATGGCTGAACTCCTGCTCAGACTGCAAACCTACCACTCAGACTGCAAACTCTGGGTCCCTCCCATGCTGTTTCTGGGAGCTCTGCAAGAGGTCCACGGCAGTGCCTGCAGGCAGGGACTGACACCCCACCCCATGTGTATACCTGCATCTTCCCCTTCTGTAGAACCCTGGCTTCAGCAACCTCAGTAGTGACCTCAGCCCAGAAGGGAGGCTAGGGCAGAGCCTGACCTCTGGACCGGCCACCATGAGAGCCAAGGCAGACTCTGGTAGTCTACCATGATGACGGGTAGCCTTCAGCCACTGGTGGTGGTGGGTGACCCACCCAGGAAGAAGTGGTTCATCTGCCCCACCGAGAAAGAGCTAGGTTCCCTCCTCACTTCCATTCATCTCTTCCCATCTAGGTCCTCCTTGGAACACAGAGTGACCTCCTTCAGGACACACTGGCCCTCACCCATCTTCTTCCAGCTCTGGCGGGGGGTGGGGGGGCACTCATGTCACTTGTCCCACTAGTCTTAGGACCAGGGCCAGAGAGCCGTCCCTGGCCTCACACAACCAGCTGGGAAGTGTCAGCGAGAAACTCGGGTGACCTGGGCAAATAGGTAGTTCTTTGAGCTGAAGTGATCAGCGGGGGACCTGGGAGACCGTGGCCTGTCATTTGTTTGCACAAGCTAGTCCTCTGCCACCCTGTCTCGGACCATCCGTAGAGAGACAAAGGTGCTTCTGAGCAGAGGCCGCCCTCGCCTTGAGAAGGGCGCGCCGGGGTGGCTGGACGTGCTGTCTTCCAGATAAAATTATGTGCTTGGGGTTCGGTGGACTTAGGCCTCATTCATGTACTGCTGTTTGCTCAGTCAGCCTGCTCTGTACCTGGTCTTCAGCCTTCTGGGACAGGTTAGGGCCTTGCTGTCCTTCCAAGGAGTGATGGCGCACTGTCGTCTTCTATGCTAGCTCTTCTGTCTCCTCCCGTCCACAGTGCCCACTCGTGAGGCTGGAGCCGTGCACATAGTCAGTGCCTTGGACTTGCTGTGTGCTCTGGGCATGTCACTAGACTTCTCTGTATAATTGGATAGCATGAGTTTTCTCTTTTCTCCCTCTTAAGTCAAAGCGAGGGCCTGATTTTCCTTGATACAATCAGGACCCATAAATCTGTCCCCAGTTCTGCTCTCCTAGGAGACTGAGTGCTTTGGTCCACCAAAAGACATAAATAAGCGTGTTCAGAGGAAGAGCTCATGGGCGTCTCTCAGGAGAGCCCAGGATCAGATGAAGTAAAAGTCACAGAGTGGAATACTATAGGGCCGTGAACAGCAGCACAGCTTGACTGCCTCTCACACACAGCGCCGTCCGCCATGGAGTGATGTTAGACCCATGGCGTGAGTCCGTCCTGTGAAATTCAGGGACAGATAAAGCTACTTGCTGCGGTAGAGGATGGAATAATGGTTACTTTTCAGGGGAGACACCAGGCTGGGGAACCGTCTGGAGTGCTGACTGGTGTCATACATATGATACATACGAACATCACAGATGGCTCTGAAGCCTGTCTCATCATCCTTGTCTGCTCACAGGGTCCTTTGAGGTGGGCACCAAGCTGGGAGAGTCTGAAATGAAATTCCAGGCATGTGCTTTCAGGGGAGGCCCTGCCTTGGAAAGCACGTGATCACCGGGCCTTAGCTCTGTTGCTGTGGGGCTGAAGGACCCCTGGAGGGCTGTGCCTGTCTTAGAGGTTCCCTTGCCGTGGACACACCAGTCTCTTGCTAGGTAGAATGTGGTGTGTACAGATGGTGAAGCGGGCCCTGGAAGTGAGGGTCAGACAAGGTTATGTGTCAAGAAGAGAGAGTGACGTTCCCATCGTGCCTTCCTGACTGTGCCACTTTGGGCAGGGTACCACGTGGGCCTCCGTTTCCACTCCTGGGAGGGGTGCATGCGCGTGTGTGCAGCCCAGAGCAAAGCTACAACAGTCCTTCCCAACCTCCTTGCTCCTGGACTTCGCTGCCACACACCTCTCCTTGGTCTCTCTGTGCCTGACTCTTCTCGTCTTGTTTTCATGGAACCAACGCCCTTCTTCTATATATTCCTTTGGGCAGGACAGAGACCAGAATGTTTCTATACTCAACCAGGCATGCTGGGCGTTGGTCTCTGCAACTATGACTTATTCAGTGCTGGGTGGCTTATAATGCTGGAAGTGACAAAGAGGCCCATTTTGCAGATAGGAAGACTCAAGTCCAGAGAGGCCAAGGCTTTGCCTCCAGTGGCAGAATGCTGCAGAATCTGGGAAATTGCTTGAGTTGTCCTGCCTTGCAATTGCAGAGAGAGTGAGGGGGAGGGACTTCTACCTCACCTTGGCTTTGACCATAGCCCCCCCCCCCCTCCCAGCTGTGGTCCGTGGAGTTTTGTCTTCCCCTCACACTCCTGCCTTCCTCTCCCCCACTGCCTCTGGCTGCATGCCTGCCCTCTGCAGGGGCGCTGAGAGCTAGTTTGATCTCCCACCCAGTGCAAGGGGCTCTTCAATAGGGGCCCTGCCATGTAATCATGGCCTGGGTCCTATCACTATGTAGCAAGGGCCCAGGGCAAGGGCACCGTGCCTCAGCAGTGAGTCACTCTCTCTGTGTGCCAGGCAGGAGCTCCAGGGGAGGGGGTGATCCCACAGAGTGAAGGCCTGGAGGAAGGCACGGCCCTTGGCTGGCCAGGGGAAGAGGGAGGAGAGCGGAAACTTTTACATTCGTTCCTGGCTTTGCGGCCAGTTAGTGATGATCAGCCTCCCAGGTCAACAACAGCCCCAACCGTGGCTCTCTCTCTATGAGGAGACAGAAGCCGCCAAGTAAGGCAGGGCTGGACTTGGCTACACTAACAAAGCGACCTTTGAGCACAGGAAAACCGACAAGCAAGCGGGCCTCTCCATCAGCCAGACTGGAAGGCACATGGTGATACCAATGAGTTGCGCATAGCTGGCCAGCGAAGGGTTAAGTGGCCTTCATACAGAAAGAGCAAGGGGGAATCAATAAGCAGCTGTGGCCACCTCAAGGGGAAACACACACAGAGCAGGAAGACAAGGATCTACAGGCGTTGGCAGTATGAAAGACATCGCAATGGCAGAGGTGAAACCAACAGGCACACTCCTGGGGAAACTGCCGCAGACTCGGTGTGACAGCAAGCTTTGCCAGGGAGGGGCTCCCACAAGGCTCCTCTCGACATTTTCCTCCGCTTGACTTATTGCCTGTTCTGTTTTTCATTGGTTGCTTTGATGAAACACTCTGACGAAAAGCAGCATAGGGGAAGGGGAATTTGAGGCTTACAATTCCAGTTACAGCCCACCACTGAGGGGAAGTCCAGGAACTCAACTGACCGCGTCACATCCACAGTTGAGAACAGAGAGGAAGGATGGGCCCACGTTGCCTGCTTGTCAACTTTCATCTAGTTGTCTCATAGAGCTCAGGACCCCGCCCCACCCCCCTGCCTAGGGAATGCTCCCACCCATGGTGAGCTGGGACTTTCTACATCAATTCATAATTAAGGTAAACCTCCGAAGATCAACCTGATCTAGGCAGTCCTCGATTGAGCCTCCCGGCTCAAGTGGTCTTCTGTCATAGCAAGTTGACATTGAAAACTAGTCCTCACACCCTCTGGGCCCTTCTTGTATCTCTCCTCCTTGTACTCAGGCCCCTGAGACTATAGCAGTGCTGCTCATGAGCACCTGCTGTTTGGTAAACAGGACTAATATTGGCCACCCATAACTCCAGGCTCTTTCATGAGGCTTGCCTTTCAAGAATACAGGAGGAAGCGGTGTGCGTGTGTGTGTGTGTGTGTGTGTGTGTGTGTGTGTAGGAACTTTACAGTCGCAATTCCTCTTGGGCATGACTTTGGCCAGGCCAGGAGCTTGTGCCCTTCAGAGGATGTGGTGAGAGAACACTTGCCCTCTGGGATCTCCCACCCAGTGACCTCTGACCCCAGTCAGAGCCCAATGTGGGTCAGTCTAGGGTGATGTGTCCAGCACTGCCAAACCTAGTCAGGGTCACCCCAAAACAAGAGGAGTCAGAAAAGCAGCCTTGACTCGGAGGAGCCTGCAGGGGAAACCTGATCTCTGGAGCTGGCAAAGCACAGTAGAGAAGAAGCAGGAATTAGAACCAAGTAGCTCTGCTCATGAAGCCGAGGAACCTGGGAGTGGGAGCTGTGGATGGGAACTGTACAGCCTGCAGTTTTGCTGACTGTCTTAAACTGGTCTTGAAAAAATAAAAGGCTGTGGCTAGACGCTGGCTTTGCATTCACTGCAAATGCCCCAAGACCAGTTGTGTGACTTCCTGGGAAAGCATGAACATCCCAGTAAGGGGACCCAGTTCATCCCAGTTAGGGCACAGGCCACAGACCAAAGGAAAAGTTCTCCACAAGTCTAGCTTTGTGAAGAAGGGAGTTTACTGGGGTCACTCAAAGGCAGCTGCTGTCACTGGAAAACCCACCCCAGCATGTATGATGACTTGGGACAGCTGTATCCCTGGAACTCCTACAGCCTGGCTGGCTGGGGAGTCTGCTCTTCCCAGGAATCATTATGTGCAAACCTCATGGCTTTCAGGAACTTCCTGAGCCTCCTAAGTTTGGAGACTTCCTGTGAGCTAACTGCTCTCCTCCATTCCAGGAGGGAGGTTTCCAGTCCAGGTCAATAAGGCCACAGCTGCCCTATAGTCCATTTGCCTCCTACAGGCTTAGTCCACACAACAGGGTGGCCTGTGCAAGTATCCATTTCAGAGATCTGGCCAACTGTGTCTTGGCATCCTGGACTGTGAAGCCAGAAGCCTCAGCATACGTGGTGAGGAAACCCCGGCCTCTTAGGGGTTGCTGGGTCCTGGTCTAGCTCCTGCCATCTCCACCTGCTGCCTTGGCTTTTAAGTCTAATTCTGGAAAGAATCACTGCCCTGGACCTCTGGGCCCCCATACAGTCAGTCACATAGCATCCTTGACTCCTCCCTTACAATCCTCTCAGTAATTTTGAGGTTCATTCTGCCTAGCCTTGGGCAGGTTCTCTTTCCCTTTCTGGATTCTCTGACACACCATTTCCATGGCACCAGGAACCTAAGTGCATCTCTCCACAGGTAGAGGCTGTGTCTCCTCGGATCTCCAGAGCTGGAGTTGCTGGCAGCTACCACCTTGGGCTCAGGTTCCCATCTCTGTCCCCAGGTCTTGCCTGGAGTAATAAGATCTCCATATTGTGTAGGAATGGAGTCTGCCTTGGAAAAAGCTTCACTTCTCAGAGAGTCTCCTGGGCTGATTGGATGTGATGCTTAGGGTCTCAAAAACTCCATTTGCTGGCTGGCTTCTAGCCTCTGACGGCACAAAGCAGATGGGAGCCAGTGTTCCTTGTACACACTACACATCCTCTCTCTTCTTTGTCTACAACATTCCTGGGCAGTGGCCCTTCTCTTACATGCAGGAGCTTGCCAGGGCCATGTGGAATTTGTCCCTCATTAGTCTCATGCCTAATCCATACTCCCTTTCTGATAGCTGCTTGCCTCATAGCGCAGGATTCCGGAGTCAGTAGAGGCCAAGGTTCCTGGCAGTGGTTGTGGACTGGGCAATGATTCTCACAGAAGATAACGGCTCTTGTATAAAGTGAGCTACCAGCCCAACCCAGTTTGCCTACAACTTCCCTGTGTTAGGATGCAGAGTCTCTGCACTGAGAAGCCCCTCAGTCCCCTACATATTGGTGTGTCTGTCCCCTTCCCTCATGTCCAAGTTTCTCTGAGTGACCGATGGGAGGGGAATGTAAATGTAAAACTTGCAATTGAATGGCCTCTGGCCCTTGTAGTCGAACTAATGGTGAGGTGAAAAACACATTTAAAAAGTAATTAAACCGGAACTCCTTGGCTTTGGAATGATACACAGGGTCAGGAGGGTCTTCCTTGAGATAGTCAGGGTCTCCTGTAGCCCAGGCTGGCCTTCAACTTGTTCTGTAGCCAGGGCTGGCCTTGAACTTGTGATCTTTCTGCCTCCACCTCTGAGAGCGCCAGGATTACAGGTGCGCTCCAATCCTCCAGAGATGGAGAGGAACTTGACCCTCAGTTTGGGTCAGATTGAGGGCACCTGGACTCCAAATTTCATAGGTGTAACGAGGGCGTGGTTTGTAATTTTGAAAGTGAATGCAAAGCTACGTGTTAATTTTCCTGAAAAGAGTTTTGTAGATTGGTTAGGGGTGGGGCGGAGCGGGTGATAGGCAGGTGTGGCAGTGCCTACCCACCATGGTATAGGCTAAGGTAGAGAAAAACAGAACCGTAGCCTGCACCAGCGGAAGGTCAGGTTTCTTTTTGGGTTTAAGTCCTGTGGGGGACCCACGAGAGGAAGGAGCTAAAGGGAAGAAGCAATCTGACAGGGCTATAAGTTCCAGTACTGATGGGCCACTTGGTCCTCAAGCCAGCCCACCCTCTTCTTTAGTAGCTCCTTTCTCCTTGCTCTCCGCTCAGGGCGTAACCTAGCGCCCCTGCTGGGAACAGAGTGGATGCACCCCTGCCGAGTGGGACCAGAGTGGATGCACAGAGGTGGCTGTGAGGGAGAGGGAAGGATGGGCAGTGCAGGTAGGTGGCTAGTACACGACTCTGAGTGCTCAGACCAGAGCTGGGTCCCCTGTCCCTCTGGCAAGTGACAAGTGGCTCCAGCTTTCCCAGCTCCAGCCTCCTGGTTTGTAAGATGTGTTATTACCATCGGTTTGCATCCGGTGGCTCTGACCGTGAGCTGAGCTGATGTCTTTCAAGCGTTTCAGGATGCACCTGGCCTGGGATTCAGGTTGAATGCTGTCGGACCGCAAGGCCCTTGACTAAGGTGCTCTGTTTCTTCTTCTCCCTTTATTCTCTGTCAGCTTCCTAAGGAGCAGTGTAGTAACCCCAAACCCTGAGACAATGGCCCAAGTTAGAGGATGGCTTTTAAGTTAAAATCAGCTAAACCAAGGGATTGAGTTCCCCGTCACAATGGCCACATTCTAAGTGCTCCAAAGTGGATTAGGAATGTGACTGCTAAATGAGGACTCTTCAGGCATGCACGAGTCTCCGGGTTCCATCCCCAGCACTGTATGAACTGGGCATGGTGGTGGATACCTGCAATCCTAGCACTTGGTTGGGAGGCAGAGGCAGGAGGATCAAGCACGAGGATTCACGGTCATCCTCGACTACATGAGTTATGTATGGGTGACGGTATGTATTAAGTTACAGTGGGTAACACATCCAGGACTTTCCCACTACTCTAGAAAGTGCTGGTCTGAGGATCCATCCACACTGCTGGTCCGCCAGCCCGACCTTTTTATTATCGTGTAGTAGCTGAGTATTCTTTTCTGTCATCAGATCTGCTGGTGACTGTGGCCCCTTCGTGCAGGCTGCCAGGCTGTCCTGGGACTGCCCTCGCCTGGCACCAACAGGCTTCACAGCCCCAGGAGTCCCGCTGGCTGGCAGGAGGATATGGCAGAGATTCCAAGCCTGGCACCTGGCAAGTCACTCAGCAGGACCGGCAAAGCCCGAGATTGTTGTCCCCGTCACACACACCCCCACCCCCCGCCCTGACAGCTCAGGATGTCGGCTAGTACACCAGAGAAAGGCAGTGGCTTAGTGGGCACTAGGAAGCTGACAGAGGCTTTACTGGAGAGCTGGAAAACTCCAGCTTTGTACCAGGAGAAAGAGGGAGGAGAACTGGTGGAGATTCTCTAAGAACATGGCGTTGACGTTGGCTAAGGCCCCTCTGGCTGCTTGCTGGCTGCACCCACCCACCTCTCTTGTGCTTGACTGACTGTAGGGGCACAGTGGCTCCGAACCAAGTCCTGTCCCTGCTCTTCAGGACTCACAGAGCAGCAGAACCGACATGTGCACAAAGGGGCCATGGTCCAACCGGGAACACTGAGTGCTAGGACCAGCCACACTGACCCGCAAGAGAGAGACCACGTCATCCCCTCGGGACCTATACACTGGTGCTCGTGGTTACTGAAGACGTCTCCAGGAGGGACATCACCATACACTGGGGTCCTGCTCATTCCTGTTTCACTTAGTCCTTTGAGAAGGGTACTGAGTGTTCCCCTTTGATAGAGGAAATAGAATGTCCTGAGCTGGTAGGACTGCCTGCTGGTCCTGGAATGTTCTCAGAGTCACCACCTGATTGAGGTTGAAAATTAACTGAGCGCTTACTATGAGTTAGACACACGCCTGACACTTTCCCCCACTGAGCCTTCCCTACCGGGACCATCCCTGTTCTTCAGAAAAGGGAAACTGAGGCAAGTCATCAAGCAGGCACCACACAGCAGCAGCCTGGGAAGCTGAAGGCTTCTCGGGAGCTCTGCCGGGCCCAGAGCGATGAGGGTAGGTGGGATTGAGTGACCTTCAGCAAACTCCCTCAAACCCCTTGTTGCCATTCGTGACCACTGCGCCAGGTGCAAGTTCCACACCAGGGTTCGTAACATCTTTAGGGAAGAGAGATCATTTCCTAGTGGAGCCCATGGTCTCTAGAGGGGTGATGTCAGCCCCGGAGGGATGGTCCCCCGAGACTGACTTCATCAGAGCCACAGTAAACAGGTGAGGCCCTTGGGGCTGCAGCCAGGGGCGGCTGCTCATCCCGCCCCACTCACTTGTACGCTGGCACACTGCCCCATGGATGTGCTTGCTGTCTGACTGACGTCATGTGCAGGAAAGGGTCTGGGGTCAAGTTGTGTGATTGGTCCTGTCCACAGTATGGCCTTCGGGTCTGGTGGGTCTGTGGGGATGGGACAGATGTTGGTCTCTCAGAGTAGGTGGGGTGGGGAGGTTCCTAGCCACAGCTGTTCCTTCACACACACTCAGGTCGATTGCAGAGGCTGGTCAACTGCTAAGGTGCCGAAGGACGCATTCGTAGCTAAGCCAGTTCCTTGTGGTGTTCTGCTGTGCACCAGCTCATCTAAGCTATAGTGGTGTCATATGTGCTGGTATTTGCCCGAGATTGCTGGGACACCCATTCTCAAGGGAAGTTCAGCTGCGTCTTCAGACTGATAACATGCAATGCTATGTCCTGGACATTGCTCAAGACAGTGAGTTGCTCAAGGGCACACAGCTGGTGAGAGGCTAAGCCAGGATTTGAACGTGAGCATGTGTGCCCTGTTGTCAGAGCCTGGTGTCTTAACAGTTTTGTGTCCTCCCCACCCCCTTGCGACCCCCATTTTCTTTAGTTTATTTGTATGAAGTCAGAAGTCAGTTTTCTTTCCCCACCAATCGGGTCCCAGGGATTGAACACTCAGGTCATCAGGCTTGGTGGCACCTGCTTTTGTGCGCTGAGCCATCTTATTGGTCTGGATCCGCTGACTCCTGCCTTATGCCTGATCTGAAGGTCCTACTACATTGTCTTCTCTGCCTGAGATGACTGAGAGCAGGCCGGACCTGGGTGGAGAGACAGAGGCGTGGCTCGTCCTGAGCTCCTTGCTTCTCCTTGGACCGCTTGCTTTCCTTCCCCATCTGTGAAAGGAGAGTTCGGTTGAGAACCGAAGTATGCTGGCGCATGCCTACGATCCCGGCACGCAGGAGGCGGAGGCAGGAGGATCAGGAGTTAAAAGTTACCCTCAAGTGCATAGTGAGTCTGAGGCCATCCTTGCCTACTTGAGACCTTGTTTCCACAGCAGGAAACAAGGGTGGTACTGCTGCCCCCCTCTGGGTGGTCTCTGGGTGGTCAGTATCATTTGTTCACAGAGTGGTGGGGTCAGTGATGGGCCTTCAGGCTCTGCTCACTTAATGGTTTTTAGGGATTCTGAGTCTGGATCTATCCCTTTGACATCTATGGTAGACCCTGAGGGGGAAACTGAGGCACTGAAGGATGGAACCACCTTCACATCCAACTGCCCGAGTTGAGGCTAGAAGCCAGGAAATCTGATCCCAGAGTCCTTCCGTTCCTGCTCTTTGCTTTCTTCCTTAGGGGTGCCTTCCATGTTAGTGCCCCAACCCTGGCACTAACTCCATCTCCTCATTGTAATTTCTCCTGGGAAGTTTGCTTGTAGGTGGCCAGGCCCTCCTAACAAAGGCCAGACTTGACCAGTGGGGTGAAGGCCATGCTCATAAAGGCCTCTAAGTCAGTCCGACAGGATGCGTGGGTACCCAGAAGCCTCCTCTGCATTCAAGGCCTGCCATAAAAGCATCTGTTACCTGCTCCCTGCATTTCAGCTGCAGAGACTTAGAGGCACCATGAGGTCTTGTTTATGAACAGAATCTCCAGCTTGCTCCAAGGACACTCATGCTACTCCTAAACATGGCCCAGAGCTGCAGAAAGAAGTGTCCCCCCTTAGAGGGCATCAACTCTGCAGGGTGGCCCATGGGGATCACACTAGAAGCCCCTTCTCCAGTGCTCAGCATTGCCCTGTATGGTTTGAGTGCTGGAGACAGTGGAGTTAGGATAGGTGTGGGAAGGACAGGAGTGCCTGGCAGCTGGGAGGGGACAGAGTGAAAGCTCAGAGCCTGCTGCCGGTGGTGCTGCATTGCTGGGGACAGCAGCGCTCCACTGCTTGGGAGCTCCTGACGGTGGCAGTGTGCAGCAAGTGATGCTCCAGTGACAGATAGATAAGAACCGAGGCTCTTCTTCCTGCATCTCCTGAGCGCTCCTAAGGAAGAGGTGCTTGCATCAGGACCAATCTGAAAATTTCTAATGGGCCTTGCTGCCGGTGTGTGTGTGTGTGTGTGTGTGTGTGTGTGTGTGTGTGTGTGTGTGTGTAGGTGGGAGTGTACGTTCTGACCACCATAGCCCGCAAACTTGGGGTGTCTGATCAGGCAGTGGAAGGGGGGATTGTTCTTGGGCGTTGGGCACTTGGTCACCGTGTTCCTTTGTCTTCACATTGATGGTGCCAGTGCTGGGAAGACCTCAGGTCTGTGTGACTGTCCACCAATCCCTTTAGGTTGGGCTCTGGGCCATTCCTCCCGCCATGGACCCTATGGAGCAAAGCAAGCCCCGTCCTTACGCTCTTACTCGGTTTCAGATTGGTTAGCTGCCAATCTCTTCTTGCGGCTCCTGATGCACCTATCTGAGTCACAGTCAGCGTCCAGTTTTCCTTTTTTTTTAAAATGAAACCATGGGGGTGAGGGGGGGGTTGGGGAGATGGCTCCATTGGCAAAGTGTTTACTGTGCAAATCTGGAGACCTGAGTTTATTCTCAGCCAAATACCCCTAATCCTGGGGAATTAGCAGGGCAATGGCACTGGGACATGGTATTTAAATGGGGGAGGTTTGGGGTTCAGCTCATGGGTTGGCGGTCAAGAACTCTGTATTGTGTATGGATGTGTCCCCCCAGTACCTGGGTCACACCAGCTGTGTCCCACAGGAAGTACTCAAATATTTGGCCATCTAGCTAATTGCACATGAAGCAAAGGAGGCAAACTCTCAACTCAGCAAGTGGGTGACTGATGCCAAGCCAAATGTGGGGCAGCCCTCGCAAAGGCGTCTTCTGTAGGACTCTGGCTAGAGTGGCTTCAGAGGGCCCTGTGGGCACCAGGAGGCCATGGGTAGTGAAAACAGTCATTGTGGACTGATGGTGGCTCTACCTGAAAACACAGGCCTCCCAGAGCCCACGTCTTTGAAATCAGTTCTCTGTCACCCTGTGGAGATGCCCTCCCCACGTCCCCAGCCACTGGTCATTGAATGACCCACAGGAAGTAGTCCTTGAAGACATCCTGAGGCCTTGGTTCTCTCTTTCTGTCACTCAGGAGGGGCTGGCAGCTGTGTGCAGGGCCTGCTAGGTCTGGGCCCTATACCTCTTGTCTTCTGCGATCTTCAGAGTTCCAGTTCCAGAAGGTTCGTTTCCTAAGGGCAGGTACAGGAAGCTAGGAAGGAGATGGAGGCCACAGGAGAGAGAGGTGGCTAGATTCAAGTCCCTGGTGTCCTGGGGAATTCTCTGTGTCCACTTTGGCCTGTTGGAATTCGTTCGTTATTAACCATTTGCAAAATGGGCATAGCAGGTCACATGTGTCATCTGTGTGACTGGCTGGGTTTTGTCTTTTGGAATCGATCCATTAGACTGAACAATACCAGTTACCGGGTCTTGACCTCAGATGACTGGGCTGGGTAGAGGGGTTTTGTATATGAAAAGGAAACTGTGTGACTTGGCACGTGGGCCATGCACATGTCCTGCACACTGCTGTGGTTCTAATTGGTCCCTTCTTGTGTCCCTCCAGCCACTGAGTAGTTTTGGCTTGTCCTCTACCTGTGAGTGTGCTAGGCTGTATTCCCATGGGTAGAATGCCTGCGGGTAGATGGATGAGGCTACTAATCTGAATCTTGGTCGTGTAGGTACAGGTGGGAGTCTCCCTCTCCGTGCCTGGCCCTGGGTCCCCTGAGCTGCCAACCTTCAAAGTCCTTTCCCTTTCAAGCTGTGACAAGTCCTTCTAGGTTATAGTGGCCCCTTAATGTGGGCATTGTTCTTATTCCCATTTCACCAGTGACAAAATTCAGAGTTCAGAAGTCAGGGAGAGCTGTCAGGTGGTGCTAAGATTTCAGTAACGTGTACCCACATTCTAGAACCTTTCTCCAGCCCACCTGGCTTCGTGACATGCCCCAGTATGTTTCTCCGTGCCCTGCCATGAGCCTTCTTGGAGATGATCCCACACGTCTGTGCAGGAGCGCCGAACTGTGTACATGGGCTCAGTTCCCTCGGCACCCATTGTCACCCATCCTGGAAGCCCTGGCTAGAAGCCTGCAGCTCGAGGAAAGACCCGCCAGGGACTTCCCATGCATGAAACACACACGGGCTCCTGAGCCCAGCTAGGCTTTGCCAAGAACTGAAGAGAAACATTGAGTTTATTTGTCTAAGAGTCTACCCTCCTGGCCTCAGCTTCCGGAGAACTCAGCTTTGTAGAGCGAAGGTCCTCTGAGACAGAGAAGGCCACCGGGGTCAGACAGAGGGAGGCCCGTGAGACAGGAGAAGGGGTTCGTGGCGCTTGTGGGCTGTGAGAGCGGAGAACCCCCAGGGCTGATGTCCACCAGGTGGCAGGAAAGGAAACGCCCACACTGTTTTGTTCTTGTAGGCAGTATCTCATGTAGCCTAGGCTAACCTTGAACTTCTGATATTGCCTCCACCTCCTGAGAGCTGGCATTACAGCCGTGCGCCTATACCCCTTGTAGTTTATGTGGTTCTAAGGATGGAACCCAGGGCTCTATGCGTGCTAGTTGAGTACTCTGCCAACTGAGCCATATCCTCAGACCTGTTTCTCTGTGTTTTAGCCAGCCGAAGCCCACAGACCATCCTTCTGGATGTCTCTCCTTTATTAACCCCTTTCTCTCCTGATAGGGAGAAGCTTTGGTGGGGATGTGGGGGCTGCCCGTGCCTCTGTGAGGTCAAAGGCTTCTCTTTAAAATCTTTACATTCCTGTAACCTCAACACCCCAAAAGTGGAGGCAGGAGGATCAGAAGTTGTTCAAGATCTTCCTTGGTTTACACAGTGAGTTCAAGACTAGAGCGGCTACCCGAGATTCTGCCTTAACAAAACAAATGCAGCATAACTCTTACTGTAAGTGGTTTGTGAAGTTCTATTTGGTTCCGACCCATGGGGAAGCCTCGTCCTGAGCTGGGGACTGCCTGGGGACGTGTCAGAGTTCTTTTGCAGCTCTCTGTTGCTGTGATGAAGTATGGTGACCCAGGAGCAGCTCAGGGAGGAAAGGATTTATTTCAGCTTACAATTCTCAGGTCATTGAAGGAAGTTAGGGCGGGTACTGAAACTGATACAGAGGCCACGGAGAGGGAGGGGGCTGCTTACTGGCTTGCTCCCCATGGCTTGCTCAGCTTGTTTTCTTATCACAACCCAGGGCCACCTGCTCAGGGATCACACCACCTCTGGGGTGCTAGCCTCTCCCCCATCAATCACTTATCAAGAAAATGCCACGTAGACTTGTCTGTAGGCCAGCCTGATGGAGGCAATCCCTCAACTGAAGTTCCCTGATCCCAGATAACTCCAGTTTGTGTGGAGCGGACAGGAAATTAACCGGCACACAACATTCCCCATCTTTTCCAGCACGCCTGGTAGCGCTCCTGACTCCCTCCTTTCCTGGTATCTTGAGCTCCTTCTTTAACCCGCCGCCCTATTCTTGTCTCCACCTCTTGTTCACCTTATCCTTTTTCTTGTTCACATCGGTCCGCGAGTGAATGTCCCTCATGCTTTGCATAGTTATGTCCCCGCAGCCACCATCCTCTGGGGAATTCCATGGGAACAGGGCTGTGAACCAACACATACATACACAACAGACTGATATGGATGCGTCCTCACTGTGTGCCAGGCATGGATTTGCCCCTCAATCCTCTTATGCCTCACAGGGGCCGCTCTGCCCATCCTCTCGAGCCATTCTTGGTTCCCAGATGGGGAAACCAAAGCTCCAAAAGACTTAACTGGTCTCGCTCTGGCCCCAGCCAGGGAGAGAACTAAGGTGGCATGTTGGACGTTTGCCTTGCAGATGTGTGTATTTGTTACCATTAGATTTCCAGCAGATGCAGAGCAGGGCGGACAGATCTGCTGCTGTTCAGAAGGCTGACTTGTGTTGCAGCAGACACATACATGCACAGGCAACCAGCAGTTACTGCGTTTTGAAAGCAACTGAGGCAATCCTAAACACCCATATTCTTTGCAGTCTGCATGTACTTCCTGTGGACGGGCTTAGGTCTCAATCACCAGCACATTCGCCAGCCTGGCCTGTGCCTGGCACATGTGGGCTCTGTGTAAGGGGCCCCAGCACACATCCAAGGGAAAACCACAGAGCAAGGCTGAGCCCCCCGCCCCCCAGCTCTAGTCAAGTTCCATGTTCACAGTCCTTCATCCAGAGTAGTATAATAGCTTGCTAAGACTCAACAAAAGCATATGTCTTTGAGCATCATCCAAAGTGGCCCATGGCCTCCCTTCTGCTTGCATAAAATGCCAGTAAAGGGCCAGAGAACTGACTCAGTAGGCAAGTTGTTGGAGGTCCTGAGTTCAGTCCCCAGCGCCCATGTAAAAAGCCAGACATGGCAGGAGGGAGAGAAGCTCATTGGCCGACCAGCCTTGCCTACCTATTTGGTGAGCCAATGAGAAACCCTGTCTCAGAAAACAAGGTGAGTGGCTCCTGAGGAGTCACACAGCTACACATGTCCACATACATGTACATGCCCTCCGCCCACACATACACCAAAATCTTCAAAGTCAAAAACAATTCTACCATGGTGACTCCTGCCCTGGGTCTTCCATGTGAGTTACTACCAGGTGAGGGCAAAGCTGTGTATGTTGAGGGGTAGCAGAGGACACAGTGCAAAACCCTTGTCTGCTCAGTTCCCAAGCTGAACTGAGGGGCAGCAGCACTACTGAATGGTAGTCCCAGCTCTGTCACTCTTGGGGAACCCCAAAGTCCCCACACCTTCCAGAACCCTCAGCCTGGACTAGAATGCCATTCATATTCTCCCCACCCCCATGGTCTACCAGGCTGTCTTTCTGGAAGGTGCTGCCCCACACCCACCCCTCTGTGACAGAGGGCCTGTGAACAGGCTACAGTCACACTGGGCCATTCTGGCACGCTAAAGAGAGTGAGGGCTGTGGACTAACCCCTCATGGATCTCACATCTGTGTCATCCCAGCATCTCTGCTTCCCCAAGTGGATGAGGCTAGCTCTGGGAGAAAACCCCCACATCTCCTGGAGGCCGATGGGCCTGGGGAACTTTCCCCTCAACTGGTCCTCTGGGAAATTTCTGCAGAATTTACGTGATGCTTCCATCGAATTTAGGGTTATGGCCAAGGGCAGGGCTTAGACCTTCTTAGAAGGGATGTTGCTGGCTGGAGGTAGGGCTGAGGGCCTTAGGCTATCTCAGCAGAACCCTGGGCTGGTAGATGCACAGAGAACAGCTTCATGATCGTGGACCCACAGAAATTCTTGTTCTTGTCAACCTTCTTCTGCTGGGATGGTCGGTCAACTCACAGGAGAAAGAGTTTATGTCGCTCTGGGCCTGTGATGAGGTGGAAACCTGCAGGAACATCTGCAGAGCAAATCTGTTCATTTCGTGGTGCCCAGGAGGACAAGGGCACAACCCCCAGTGACCTCTGCCTTCCTCTTCATAGCCTCTCTGCCTATGTGTAATAATGTATAGGGCCTACCAGGGTCCTGCTCTGGAGAAAGGGTGCAAGTCAAGATCACCCCCAGGTTCCTGAGTGTCCAGAGCAGGGTTCCGTTTTACCATACGGTTGATGGCTGAGTTTCACCATCATCGAGTATGTATTTTTGAATCTTGTGCTCTGAAAACTCACTAGCCAACTCTAGTCTCTTTGCATCCGGGGCATTAATGGATGCTGAGTAGACAGCCTGATGTTCGTGTGGGACTTGGGAGCCAACGTGTGTGATTAAGGACAAAGGGTAGGATGGCTTCCTCGGGCCTGCCACTCTGGGCTCTCAGCCGTGGAGCAGATGGACCTTACCTCCTGGCCTGTGTCTTGAGTGTGGAGAAGAAAGGCCACCTTTCTGCCACATGAACAGGTGCCTAAGCTCCCTGGAGAAGTCTCTGAGGTTCTCAGGATGGATTGTAGAGCAGTGCCACCTGTCACTGATCCCAGAAGTCCCCCTCTAAAGAGCACACTCGTTGTGTGGAGATAGTCAAGCCCCATAGGCAGTAACCTGGTCCTGTCCCCCAAACTTAAGAATCCTTGTGCTACCCGAGGCTCGTGTTCCTGGGAGAGGACAGCCCAGTCATTTTTATAGACTTCCCTGAAATTCCCTTAAAACTTAGGCGTTTTAACCCAAGACCCAGGGTTTTTACATTCCTAGGTATTTACCCAAGAGTGCTAATGTCATCCATGGAACCTGTGCAGGAATACTGACAGAACCCCGCCCCCCCCCCCCCCCCCCCCACACACACAAGAGCTACATCTATAGACAGATCCATAAACAGACCATGTAGCATGGGAACATTGTTCAACCTCAGCAAGACACAGTGAACTATGGATAAGTGCAGATACACCCCTAAGATCCCGCAGGGGCCCATGTGGCCAACACGAGTGAAGACTACATTGGGGTCCTGCCTGCAGGAAACCCAAGAATACACTGTGCTAGCTAGCCTACAGTGATAAGATGCCAGACTTGCTGACACCCCCAGACAGGTGGGCCAGGGGGTGTATAAAGCCCTCCCAGGTGATGGGAATGCTCCAAAGCTGGTCTTGGCAGTGACTACATGAGAATGTGTATGTGCAAGAAGATTCCAGCATACATAAGATAGGCCCACTTTGCTGTTCATACTGCATGCCCTGGGCCCCAAGCCTTCCTCCTGAAGAAGAGGTTCCTGGGGGGGTGGGCTCTCTCCAGGGTACCTGTAGGCAGTCCTCATCCTACCTGCCTGGCTGTTATGGTTCTTAGACATGTCTCTGGACTCTGGATACGATGGTGCTGACTTTGGGACATCTTTGTGTCATTCATCAACTGTTCCAGTGGCAAAGGCACACAGTGGAACAGATGCCAAGTGCCAGGCCTGGCAACCAGATTCCCACCCTTCCCATGCCTGCAGAGAAGACAGGGCTTGGAAGATTCTGGATGTGGAAATATCTGGCCTTGGCTCTGTTACTAAACTTCTTGAGGCATTTGGCCATAAAAGGGGGCAGCTGCCGGGGCTGGCTTCTTGATTAATGAGCCCCCTGTATGCCTCTTGACTGTCCCCGTGGAGCCCTGAGATGGCCCTGCCCTCCAGACCCAGCTGTAGGAGATTTTTTTTTTAAGGGGCTGAGGCCCAACTCTAGAGCAGCCACTGTTGGAGGTGTGCAGGAACTCCACAGTCTGTACACAGCAGGGGGAGTCCAGACCTCTGAACCTACGTGCTTTATTTTGCATGATGCACACTTGAGGTTGGCGGGTACTGCCCATGACTACAAGAATTACCCAGGTCTCTGTATTGGTGGTTGCAAAATTGGATCATGGTGGAAAGCAGGAAGCCTGTGACCTGCCATCGCCTCTCTCTTGCTCAATTTCCTCAGGGTGACTACAGCTCCCTTTGCCATAGCATCACAGTGTGGTTAAGTGAGGCTGGAGTAGTCACATGAGGGACTGTGCTTAGTGAGGGTACGGCTTGTGGGGGGTGGGTAGGGTTTGGTGGGATGATGGGCACTTTGGGCACAGGGCTTAATATAGTGGGACAGGCTTGATGGAGACTGTGTTTGTGAGCTAGGTATCTTCCTGTCACCCCATTGGAGAGAATAGGACAGAGGTGTTTCACAGTAATGGGAAGATAGGAGGTTCAAGTGACCATCAGTAGGCAGAGAGCATGTAGGTTGTCCATGTGGTGGGGCACACTGTTCAACCACAAGCAGGGATAAGGCAGGGCCTCAGCTATAGGCCAGTGTAGCAGGACCCTGAATAAGCAGATTCATGCAGGCAGAACATGGTGGGGGCTGGGGCAGCAAGTGGCAAGATTAGTGGCTATGGGTTTCTCTCTAAGGTGTTGGCTTCTTGGCATCATGGTTGTCCCCTGCATCTCAGAGGGCTCATGGTTTTAAGAACACTATGTGATTCCTCTCCTTTTTGGTGGAGACTGACGCCCAATCTTCTCTACTTAGCCCCTTGGCAGAACCACCATTGAGAACACAGATGCAATCCTGTCCTTGACCTTACACCAGTGTTGCCTGGCCACCTGGGCTGCAAGGGGCTCCCTGTCATGCCATGTGACATTGCTCCCAGGGACCAGAGCAAAGCTTCCTGCTGCCAGTATGATGGTGCCATCGGACCTTGCTCTGCATCTTGGCCTCCCCCGAGTGATGATTCAGATAACTTCCACTCATCCCTGCTGTAGCCCACTCAGCCGGCTGCCAGAGTAACAACCATCCCTCCGCTTACAACCCGGGCCAGGATGAGGCTTCTCCAGCATTTAGCGGCTCCAGACTGGAGCTGCTGATGGAGGGAATTTCCAGATAGGCTTTTCCTTTTGGGGTGCGGCAGCCCTCCATCCCACTAGGACTTATGTCTTGAGTCAGCCTCGAGCCTCATCTTGGGGGCTGGAAATTTATGAGTCATGCTCTCTGCATCACCATGGAAACCAGCAATAGAGCTGATCTCTGAAAGGCACACTGGTGAAGGCTGTTGGGTGGTCGCCCCATTTCTGAGCACCCCACTGGGTGAGAAGTCTGAGAAAACAGATAATGTATAAACATTAGCTCTGAAGGCATGGAGGAGCCAGCAGGGAGCCCTGGTGAGGAGCCTCCAGCCACCTGCTCTGTCTCACTCAGTTCAAGCCTTGGAGGTTTTTGAGCCAGGCTTATCCCAGAATCCTAGAGCACAGTTTTTTTTCAGTGTTTGGGAAGCAAGGGCCCTCTCAAACTAGCCCATATTCGTCCCATAGCAGAAGAACAGAACACAGTTACAACTCTGAGATTTGTCCCCACCTCCCATGAGGGGGCAGTGTCCCAGAAGGCCAGGACCCCCAAGAGCCAGGACCCTGGGTGGTGGATGTCTGTGCCCTCAGCACCCAGCACATGATGACCCAGCATGGTGCTCAGTCCAGAAACCCTAGTGCCAAACCAACTTGGTCAGAATGTGGCAGATAGTAGCACTAAGCCAGCCAGCAGTCAAGGCCATGGGTCCCTCATCCCTGGCCAGGGCTCCCAAGACGCCTCAATATCTCTCTAATGAGAGTAATTTGGCAACAGCAGAAAACATGCACTCACCCTTTGTCCCAGTAATTCCATTTCTGGGAATCTGGCCTAAAGAAATAATCCTAAATATAGGCTAGAAAAACAGGCCTCACAAGGATGTTCACTTCGGAGCTGTTTATCGCTCACGCAAAGCAGAATGGCAGTTCTGTCCATGACAGAAAGGGCGGGAGCAGAGAGAAACTCAGAGCAGAGGCTCATAGGCATGGCACAAGCACATGTTCTGATTTGGGACTCAGCAAAAAAAAAAAAAAAAAAGAAAAAGAAAAAGAAAAAGAAAAAAAATTGTTGAGGGCCGGCGAGATGACTCAATATATAAAGGCGGCAAGCTTGACGTAAAGCGGCTCAGGTTTGACGTACAGCGGCCAGCTTGATGACCTGAGCTTGATTCTTGGTGGAAGGAGAGAAGTGACTCCCACCAAGTCGTCCTCTGATGGCCACATCTGAACTGTGGTGTGTGTGTGTGTGTGTGTGTGTGTGTGTGTGTGTGTGTGTGTGTGTGTGTACACATTTGTACACAATAGATAAATAAAGAGCAATACAAATTATGTTTACAAATGATCAACAGAGCCTGCGAGGTGCCTCAGTCAGAGCCCTTGTTTCGCAAGCATGAGGACCTGCGTTTGAATCCCCAGCATGGTGTTAAAGCCAAGCGCATGGCAACGCACACCTATGACTCCAGTGTCTCAGTAGAGACAGGTGGGTCCCCATGGCTCAGTAGCCAAATCCATCAAGGCAAAAGCAGACAGGCTCCAGGTCTAGTGAAACCCCGTTTCAAGGGGGTAAGCAGAAAATGATATCTTTATCACAGGGTACCTGACGTCTTCTTGCCTTTGTATAATTGCACACGGCATGTGCCTACAGGTACACACACCACACATGCACAGAGGTAGAATCGCATACACACAGTAAAAAACAAAATGAAAGAATTGTACTAGAGCATTAGTGAACAGTGTGTGTGTGTGTGTGACAGAGACGGAGAGAGAGAGAGGGAGAATTGAACTTAGTGCCTCACACATGCTGGTCAAGCAGTCTTCCACTGAGCTGCATCCCTGGCTCTCTTACGTTTTATTTCGTGACAGTCTCATCTGCCTAGGCTAGCTCTGAACTCACTCTGTAGTCCTGGCAGGTCTTAAATTTGTGTCTTCTTGCCTCAGTCTCCAGACTGGCTGGTTTTATGGGCTTGTGCCTTCAGGCTCAGTTCCTGAGTGATCTTGATTTAATTTTATCCAAATGCTTAGGTTCCGTCCCTCACCTTCCCACGCTGCATTTGTTAGTCAAGTGTGAGTTGCCATTTACATATAGTGACATCTACCCATTAGTGTGCAGATCCAGGAGTGCTGATGGATGGAACTGCCAGTAGCTTGGGGTGAGCTGGTTCCAATCCCCCCAGCAAGTGTGCCCTACTTCCCATCAGCCCGGCCCACCCCTGCAGCCTGGAGCTTCCTGTCGGCTTCCTTACAGACCCAGGATGTGATAACGACCCATCTGACTCCATCCCTGGGCTTCTGTGGATTCTAGGGTAGCCTGCAACAGGAACATTGCCCTCTGGGCTTGACTCTTGAAAATCTGTAATCTCTTAGTTGTGCCTGTGAGCTGCCTTTGCCCACCTCCCTTGGTGGTGGAAGACTCTCTTTTTCTCCTTTCTCATTCACCTCCAGCCTGCTGTTGACTCTGGCTACTGGGTCACCATTGCTGTGGGTGACATTGTCTCTGGCGCTGTGACACATCTGCTCCCACGTTCTGTTTGCCTTGCAAGCCTCACATTTCCTGCCCCAATGAGGACCCCCGGGCAGAGGCTGTTGTCAGCATAGCTCAACATACAGTGACCACAGAGAAACCTTGGATGTAGAGGAATGTAGATTCGAAAATAGTATCTCTTGTGCCACACACACCACTGTACCCATTCTTAGTGTTCTACACTCACGTACAAGTGTGGCCCTGACTTGGGGACTAATGTGTTACTGCTGAGGTCCAGGTCCTGATCAGTCATCTTAATTTCCACCCAGTGACCATCTTGTGTCCCCAGATTCCATGGTAGAGTCACTCATCCTGTCTCCCTACACTTCTCCTGGCTGGGACCCTTACTCAGGTATTCCTCATCTTCAGTGAGTCTTGGGCACCCTCTTGTTTTTGGACACACAAGCTTACTAGATAGCCCAGGCTGGCCTCACATTCTCAGTAGTCCCCCGCCTCTACCTTCTGAAGGCTGGAATGACAGGTGAGCCTTGGCATGCCCGGCTCAGGCAGGCATTTTGAGGAATAGTCTTCAGTTGGGTTTTGGGGTTTAGGGAAGAGGTGCCAGAGATAAAGTGTAGTCATTTTATTGATCTCTTCAGTATGTTCCAGATGCTGGGATAAGTAAGTCCTTAGCAAATTAGGTTCCTTGAAATAGTCTCTGCAATTCCGTTTATTAAATTACCACCAGAGGAGCCAGGTTCAGAGAGGTGCAGTAACTGTCTCAATGACACACAGTGAGGAACTCAAAACATAGGTCTTAATGGCTCTGAAGGCTGCTTTGGGCCAAGTGCTGAGTCAGAAAGTGGAAAAGCGATCGATCTGGTTCTTAAAAACAACGTGTGCTTATTTTATACCCAGCCTTTTCCCAGAAAGCTTTGCTCACGGCTTCTGCTCCAGGCTGCTTTTGGACAGCCTGGCCGCGTTGTAGAATGGAGGTGGCCATGTGCAGAGGTGATCTGCACAGATGGAGCACTGGCTGTGTCCATCTGCAGGAGCTAGAGATGCAGCTTGGCCAGAAGTCGTCCAGGAGGCCATAAGCCTGTAGGCTTTCTGCTGCTGTGAGTCCATGGTCCAATGCCATCACGATCCCGCCGTGCCTGTTGTCGGGTAGTGGGTCTCCGGTGGTGCTTGAGAGATGGGCATTTTTGACTCTGCATCTCTGACACAGCGCCTCTCCTCTGGCTTCCGTGGGTACTGAGGGTGGTTGGACTATAACCAGCCTTTTGGAAGAGAAAGGGCTGAACGCTACCATTGCTTCCTAAAGAGGGCCTTTGACGTACTAGTTACAGACCGCCTTCCCTAGGTGTGCTGTGAGCTGGCATTTCATTTGTTCAAATGACAGTCGTCCTGAGAATTAGGCTTGCTGAACAGGATGGCAAAGGCTCATGTCCCTGTGGTACATAACAGCCAGCTGAGAGATGGGACTGTCATCAGTAAACACAGTAAATATTTGAAATTAAATGTCTCCCCAGCCAGGGGCAAGGCTGAGCTATGTTATTCAAACACTGGGCCCTGTCACTAGGCTGGTGCCAAGGGGGACAGGGAGTAGTAATTCTGGATGTACAGTGCCAGCAAGGGTACTTACTCCACAAACGGACAAGGTGCACTGTGGTCTGCAGACCTTACTGAAAGGCAGTGCACTGGCCAGAAGGGCAGCCCAAGCTACCTTCCACCTCCACCGCCCTGGCGGCTTCAGTGTTAACTGCCGGATTTTCCTGCAGCACCTTCCCCTTGGGGATGTGATCCCCAGATCCCAGATGGACCTATAAGCTCTTCTAGAAGTGGTCCATGCTCCTAAGCCGTGCCTGCCCCTCTTTCCTCATCCTCCTTGCTGTTTCTGCCCTTTGTGTTGGCCTTGAGTTTATGCAGCGGCCCCTCCTCTCAACCCCTGTCACTGAGCCCCATTTTGATCCCCTCATCCGATGCTCCCCCACCTCAGTTTACACTTAGATATGCTTTGTTATCTTTTCATTCTGCTGGACTCCAGTCTTGCAATACCCAGCGCGGCCCCCAGAATATACTAGAAGCTCAGTGGGTATCTGTTGAACCAACCTAAGTTGGTCAGTGCGTCTCAGACCTGCTGACCACCACCAGGGAAAGCTGAGGCAATTCAGCCGTCAGCTCTCCCCACCTCTGCTACGCCTCAGTTGAAAAAGAAGAAATGATCTGAGGTCTAAGTGTCCGTGGTAAAATATTCAGCCAGGCCACAGAGTTTAAATGGCACCTTCCTGTTTCAGCATCTTAACAGTGGATAGGTTCAGTCTTGGCCACGGGAAGGTCACATGGTCTCTGTGCTCCGGATGGCCCTGGCACCTTCTCCCTAAAGTCATTGTGAAATGCCACTCACGATGGAGTTCCTGGAGCAGTGGGTGCACATGCAGGGGTCTGGGGGAAGCGGCAGTTGGTCTTAGCTTGGTTTTCTTCTCCGCTGAGCCTCCTGAGCTCCGGCATCTTGGAGGTGGAGTGTTGAAGACCCTCTGTTGTCGTCAGGTGCTGCCCACCACCCCATGCTTCTCTGAGAGAGCGGGACTCTCTTAGAGAGCAGCGTGGGTAGCTTTAGGCTTCTCTTGCCTTCTCCCATCACTTACCCATGGTTGGCTTTCTCATGCATTTTCCCAACACATGCTATTGAACCATGTGGAGAACCAGGCACTGAGGAAAGACAACGTATGCTCTGTGGGCTTTGGGGTGGGGGTGGGGAGTGGGATAGGTTAGAGGTCCTATCCGTGGGCTGCTGTAGGGAGAGACCCTCCCCCATGGGCACAGGAGTCATTGGAGGATGCTGTGCTGGGGAGGGATGCTGACAGCCTAGCTCTACCTGAACTGGGCCCTGTGGTCACCAGGGAATGACCCTTCACCCTGGCCCTCAGGGTTCCCTTGCCTGTTGCTCATTTTGCACCTTAGATGTGGAATGGATTTCCTTCATAGCCCTTCGACACAGTGGGATGCTGACAGCCAAGAACTCTGGCTCTTCCTTTGGTCCTGGGCTAGCTGCATTTCTGTGTGAGCCTGCCTGCCACCAGCACTGGCTTCTGAGGCGAGGGCTGGGCCAGCTTTTGTAACCTGGGCATGTTTTCCTCTCTTTGCTACAGCCTTCCGGGTACATGGAAAACTCGGTCTCCTACAGCGCCATTGAAGATGTTCAGCCGCTGTCCTGGGAGAATGCCCCGAAGTACTGTTTACAGCTCACCATCCCTGGGGGGACGGTCCTGCTGCAGGTAGGATGAGTAAACATGAGTAAGCAGTTTCTCTCCTCCTTCCCTCTCTCCCCTCCTCTCCCTCCCTCACCTGCTCCCTCTAGAGACATTAGCTTTTGTCAGCTCAGAACATCAGGAAGGTATAAAGGGCTCTCAGGAGGGCAGGAGGGGGGCTGTGCATGGATTAAGCACCTGCTGCATGATGCCCACTGTCTGGGAGCTTGCTAGTTCTCTTGAGCCTGAAAAATGAATTCTCTAGCTTCCATTTTGCAGATAGGGAAACTGAGCCCATGGGCCAGTTGCTGGGCCTCAGAAGTTGAGAAGTATCTTGTTATGCATCATCTTCTCTTTGCTGGACTCAAGTGAGGGTGTGTCCTATATCTCACTTAGGGTTTTTGTTGTTGTTGTTATTTCTGTGTTTGTTTGTTTTCAAACAATGGAAATACTGGCTCCATGTGTCTGTGAGGATATCATTTGGAAATGACACAAACATCATTCAGACAACAAATTGAGTAGGAATGTCATGCTATTAAAATTGCTTCGAAGTCCAGGAGAGGACTGTGGGAACAGCTGTGGCCGGGGCAGATGATGGATGATGTCATAAATACTTAGTCTTCGCCCCTCCCTCTGTGTTGGCATCGTGGTGAGGTGCATTGTCGGTGTGTGGTGGGAAAGGGAGTTGGCGGCCACCCGAAGGCACTGCTTGGAATTTCTAATTCGTTTAAAAGTAAGAGTGCCTTTCCTTTCTCGTGGAAGGAGTCAGGCTGGGCCTACTGGTCTTGTTCCCTTCTTGGGAGTGTACACTACTCTGGCTCCCTGCCCACTTTGGACCATAGCAGCTGATGGCCCTTTTGGTACCACCAAGAGGCAGGAGAGAGAGGTAGGCGCCCCTGGAAAGGGGAAGTAGCAGCTAGAAGCCACTTGCCAAGGCAGTGCAAGGGGCATTGTGTGACACATTCCTATCCTTATTGTTTATCTCTTGGAGGATACCAGACGCCATGCCTGCCACAGTCCATTTTCGAAATCAGCCACCAAGCTGTGCCCTCTGTAAACTGCCCCTAATTCCTCACCACATGCCCTGTGGCCAGCAGAGCTCCCCGATTCCTTCTTTGTCCCCTGGTTTTTAGTGGGGGGTGAGGAACAACATACTCAGCCCCCCACCGTGCCTCCTTAGCCGTCTCCGCCTCCCTTCTGTTCCTCTCTGTTCCTTATGTGCCCAGCTGATGTCTGTAGTATTGGGTCCATGCAAGGCTGGGTAAACACCAGACCCTCGGGGGCTGGGCGACCCCATGAGCAACAACAGCCAAGACAAGGAGGACCCTGAAGGGCAGCAGGACAGCCTTCTGGAAAGTTCTTACTGCTGAATTAGACAGCTTCAAGCCTGGACCCTGCAGCCCCATCCTCATCCTCACTGTCAGCCTCTAGGGAGACCAAGCCATAAACACATGATTACTGAAGCCGCAACTCAGGCACAGGCGTGTCCCAGAGGACCTGGGGGGAGGGGAGGATGACTCACTAGACCCCCCCCCAGACAGATGGGCCCCAGTGATGCATCGGTGTGGGGTACAGGGGGATGAGTAGGATGCCCCACAGGGGGCACATCTAGTATTAGTGTGGGGAGGCAGCTCTCTGCTGTAGCTGGGAGGGAGTAGGGTGGGTGCCCATGGCTGTGTAGATGATACGATCTCATCAGCCTCCGACTATATGTACTGAAGGCATTAGGGAGCCATAGAAAGCTGTGAAGGGTCCGAGGGGACACCAGACAGATCAGGGGCTAAGGGGCAGAAGGCTGGGTGTGTGAGAAATTGTCAGGGAGCCCCTACTGTCACCATCTCTGTTGAGGGTGGTCCCCACTCACTGGCAGGACAGCCTTTGGTTTCTGGGACTAGATAGGACGGCTAGAGCATCGTCTTGGGTCAGAGGGGCCACGGATGCTGGCCGGCTCTGGGCATGTTCCTTTAACCTGGACGTGGCCCTGACTGGCGGCAGTGATGCCTCTCCCAGGCTGCAGTGGGCCGAGAGTGACGTGTCAGAGCTCCCGCTGTGGGCTGACAAACCAGGCTGCCCCAGCGTCCTCCACGCTTGCCGCCCCTGCTTGGTGGCTGCTCAGTCAGAGGCAGGAGCAGCAGAGGAGGAGAGAAGGAGAAGAGAGCAGAGGAGACCGCAGCAGCAGGAACTGCTGCAGTCGGGAGCCCAACTCAGGGAAGCAGCGCAGTCTCCCTTCAGAGAGATAGGTGGGTGTAGCCCTGCCCCTGTCCACCCTGCTTGCATCTCTGTCAGGCCAAGGGAGGCAGACTTGATTGGCCGCCTGCCCCTGCCATCCCCAGGATGATGACAGGGCTGCTGGTTAGGGCCTCTGCTGGGCATTCTGGTCCACATGTTGTGTGTGATGGATGTCAGGGCTCGGGCTTTGTTTTCATTCTTGAATGACATACTATGTTACAACCGGAACCCAGGTGTCACCAAGAGCAACCTCGGGTGACTGGGGATAGGTCTTCCTTGCCCCGGCGTGGAAAGGGACCTGGGAAGCAGCCAGGTAAGCTGAAGGGTCCATGGCCCAGTGGAAGCGCCAAGGGCCTGTGGCAGGATGGCAGAAGCCTTGGAGTGTTTTGAGCTGAGCATGGGCACTGCAGCCACCAGCCCCTGTGATAGCGTGAGCTTGGGTTTAATTAATGTTATTGATCGGGAAATGTTCTTTTGCAGTGCTGAGCCACACTAAGTGCCTCTGCTGTGTCTGTGCTGTCTAGCCCTCCATCTCCCTCCTCCCATCATCCTCTTCTGTCTCTATATCTGTCTGTCTGTCTCCGCACCCTTGTCTTCCTTCTGTTTCCTTCTCTGCCTCTCTCTCCGCTTTTCTCATCCCTCCCTCCCTCCCTCCCTCCCTCCCTCCCTCCCTCCCTCCCTCCCTCCCTCCCTCCCTCTCCAGCTTTTGCTGGGTTTTCTTTTTCCTCTAATGGCTCCTCAGCCCCAGAGCATCTCTCTCTATTACCCTCCTGAATTCCTCCTCTGATCTCAGTGTCCTCCTAGAGGCCACCTTTCCCATATTCTCACTTTCTTAGATCAATACTCTGTCTTCCTGGAAGTCCAGCCCTTGGGACCTGAGCTGGGGGTTCCAGGAAGGCTGAGTAAACCTTCCCACACATCCCCTTAGGTGCCATGGTGCAATCAATCTCCCTGCAGGTGCAGTGGACAAGGCACCAGGGCCCAGCATGGCAGCCAGTCAGTGCTCCTGGTCACTTTGTGATTTCAGTGTGAGCTCCTTAAGTGTGTGTTAGAGGCCCCAGCAACAGCAGAGGCCTGCTAATCTTGTTTCTCTCTTACCCACCTCTTGTCAACACCTTTGTGAGGAGGCCGGCTTCTAAGCACCTACATTGTAGTTGTCCTATGTGGGGCACATTGCTGGTAGCTTTTGATGAAATGCTGAGCACTAAGGAACCTTGCAGTACTGATATCCTTGAGGCAAGGGGTCTGTCCTTAAGGAAGAGTAGACTGAGCCTAAGGTGCCTGAATAAGAAGGGAAAGTGGACCTTCCTTCCCGACAGTCTTTCCCCGCCCCTTCTCATCGCCAGTCTTGAAAGCCCCATGAGAGATGGACAACTGTTTACCACACACACCAGTAGCTGGCAGGGACAGGGACAGGATGGCTTCCTTTTTTACTGGAAGTGAGAGGGAGAAAGGGAGAGAGAGAGAGAGAGAGAGAGAGAGAGAGAGAGAGAGAGAGAGAGAGAGAGAGAGAGCGCTCCTAGCCTTCCCGGTTGCTCTTTGCTGTTTTTCCTGGAGATTGGGCCAGGAAGCTGAACTTGGGAACAGTCCCTGCAGGCTCCAGGCTGTTTTTCTCACCTCGTGGACAATACAACAATAAACTAGAACTTGGCAGCCACTGCAAAGGAAGTTGGGCAGGATTGCCTGGAGCCAGCCCTGTGGGAAGGTTATCACCAGGCACAGGGCAGAGAGCCACCAGAGCAAGCCTGGGGCCATGGGGGCAAGGTGGGCTGTGAACTCCCTCTGGGGTTCCTGGGGATTCTCCTCCAAGTCACCCTCAAGGTACTCACTGTGCCTTGCCTTCCTTGGGATCTGGGTTGTCCTGGCTCCTCTCTGCTGCTGCCCTAGCTGTAAGGGAACTTTGCAGACAGACCTCCTTCTGGCTGCAGCACAGCCAGGCTGACTTGCCCTCTGCCAGAAGCCACTTGGGAAGGCCTGTGCCTGGACTCGAGAGTGTTGCCTGGCACTGAAAGAGATCTCGCCTCGGGGGGGGGGGGGGGGGGGGGTGTGGTGGTGGCGCACGCCTTTAATCCCAGCACTCGGGAGGCAGAGCCAGGCCGATCTTTGTGAGTTCGAGGCCAGCCTGGTCTACAGAGCAAGATCCAGGAAAGGTGCAAAGCTACACAGAGAAACCCTGTCTCGAAAAGCAAACAAACAAACAAACAAAAAACAAAACAAAACTAACCTCTGTCACACAACGCCTGCCCACTCTGCTTTTCCATGTTGGCCACTTGGTGCTGGGAATAGGTGCCGCGTTCTTCATTGACTCTCAAGGGGAAAAGCAGATCCCAGGGACACTGTTTGCCTGCTCTCTAGGGGTTATTGGGGCAAGCAGACTAGGAGGGAGATGGGCCTGAAGTGTGATCCAAGTCTGCTCTGCTAGCCAAGTGCATGGAGCAGTGGGAAGCTTCTGAGCCTCATGTCTTTACCTGTAACTGGACCACAGTACTTGTCTCCTTGGTTACCATGGAGTCAAAGATAGTCCAAGCCTGGTACACAGGTGTTCAGGGACATACCACCATACTTGTTTTTGGAGACTTGGCAAAAGCTTGGCGATGAAGAGGGTGTCAGAGCTGAAGGGTTCTTTGAAGTTCCATCTGTGTGTGAATGCACTGGTCCACTTGTACCTGTCAACATACCTACCTCATCCATCCATCCACCTACCCACTTACCCATCTGTCTACTTACCTACCTTATCTATCAGTCTACACACACACCTACTGAGCCACACATTTACCCATCCATCCATCTGCATGCACACCTACCCATTCACCCACTTACCTCTCTGTGCGTCCTTCCTCCCGTCCTTCCATCCACATATGCTCCTAACCATCTCACCCCTCCATGCATCCATGTACCCATTTACCCACCCATCCATCTAGTCATCTGTCTGCCCATTTACCCTCTGTCCACTTGCTCATATATCTACATATTTATCCATCTATCCACCCACCCATTTATCTGCCCTCATCCATCTACCTACTTATCAATATATCCACCCACCCACCCACCCACCTTCCTCCCACATACCCATCCGACCATCTACCTGTCCATCTATACATCTGTCCCCGCTTACTCCCCCTTGTGCCCATCCATGCTTCTTTGCCTTGCGCATACAAATGCATGCAGCTACCCAGTCAACCACTCGCTCATTTATTCAACACGTCAGCCAGTCTTCTGTTGCTCAGGGTTTCACAGACAGCAGTGATGCTTAAATCACACATCATTCCCCACCACACAGAGCCATACCCTGGAGGAAGGAAGCCAAATAACAGGACAGAACGATGTTAGATGAGCATGAGCAGGAGGAAGCCAGCCTCAAGACAGTCATCCTGGAGAGGTGGCAATTTGGGTGTGATCTGGGTGGCCAAGAGCTGCACAGGCACTGGGGGGAACAGGTGAAGGTGGAGAGTTTCCAGTGCAGTGTTTAGGCCATGTGAGAGTCAGACAGACAGACAGACGACAGTGCAAGTACGCGGCACTGATGAAACAGACCCAATCCTGTGTAGGTCAAAAAGCAAAAGATTCCTACCAATTCACACTGCCCGATTCCCTGAGGCTGCTGTGCTTCTGTTCTAGAGCACACATCTGAGATATTTCTGTTGCTGCTGCTGCATGGGAGAGAGCAGGGCTATGTCGTGCACTGGCTCTTAAAAGCAACGCTTCTGTCCTTTCATGTCACATCAGCTCACACTTACTGGCCAAGTCACCAAGCTGGGTGTGCTCGTACTGTGTGGGGGAAGGAAAGGAGCTGAGAATGAGACCGTGTACAACATGGAGACATCTAGACCCCAGGTCCGTGTCAGGAAGGTGACAGCGGAGCCCAGGGTAGGCTGGGCTTGACTCTCAACCCCAAGATGAGTTGATCTTCTGAAGTTACCTGCTGGGGTCAGAAGCACCACGTGGCAGTGTCAGGGCATGGCCAGGGCTCTGCTTCTGAGGCCCAGGAGAGAGAGAGTCTGTCTCCTTTCCTAGCTTGTGGGTGCTCCGTGGAGTCTGTGGCCTTGACCATCTCGCTGCTTCAGTCTAATTGGCCCTTCTGCCTCCCTCTTACATGGACTCTGTGATCCCATTGGGCCACTGCATGGTTCAGGGTGATCTCCCTGTCTCAAGATGTACTAGGTGACTAGTGTGTACTTGGCTTTTTAGGCCCTCCCCTCCCATCATTCCCACCACTGTGATCTGTTGAAAGCATAGACAAGGTGTGGACCAGGGCGGTGCTGGTACTGGCCCATCCTGGTTTACACTTGCTCATGAGAGCTGCGAGTCTCCCTGATAGGAGCTAGCGATGGAGGTTATTTACAGCAGAGAAACCAACGCGCGCTGTGGCTGGAGCTGTTTCGCTGCAGAGAGCCTTTGTTATTTTCACCATTCTGCTGTGGTGTACCCCATGGCTCACTGTCAGGAGACCAGATACTGAGTCAGTGCGGACCAGCGCTGGGGGTGCAGGTGGGCCACAGACTGTAAGGGGTGTGTGTGTTTCTCTTCACGGGGCTCTGAAGGCCTTGTGTTATCGGATGACTTGCTCACACCTAGGCTATGATCAAGGCAGTGACTTGAGTCTGGGTCTTTCTGAGGCTCAGCTCTGGTACATATGTGCAAGGTGTTGGAAGCCCAGTGTGGGGAGTGTTGAGAGAACCCCAGGTGTGACAGGCCAGGTTCCTGGACCAGTCCACTCAGCTATATCACCTTTGGCCAGTTCCCAAGGTCCAAGGTCAACCAATATGTATAAACACAGGGAAAGTGCTCCAGCCAGCCAGCCGGGTGGGGACTCTGATACCCAGCAAAACTATCCCAAACGGGCAGCCATGTCTTCTGTTCTGATTTTGCTCTTGAAGGTCAGTGCACAATTTTTCAGGAGACAAGCCAGGGCCTTGGGGAAGATGGCTGTGGTTAGGGGCTTGTGAGGAGGCCTGTAAGATGGTCTGCAACGTTCCAGAAAATGATGACCTGCCATTCTCCTGTTCTTGTTGTTACAGGCTGCCAACAGCTACCTGCGAGATCAGTGGTTCCATTCTCTGCAGTGGAAGGTAAGTCAGGGCCTTGCTGCTGGTTTTCAGCAGCCACTTGGGACTTAGAGGGAGTGGTGGCTGAGAGCCAGGCAGGGCACAGCTGGAGGTGGGGAACGCTGCTTCTTGGGTGACTCAGTGAGGGGGTCACTGCTCTTGCTGGAAGCTTCTGCCCTCCTCCTCAAGTACTGTGCTTTGTGATAGATAGAAAGAGGTCCCTGGTGGTGGCTGCTCATCTTGGAGCCTTCCACCTGGTGCCTGGCTTCCAGGAGGGTCCTAGGACTGCTTTCATCAGAGGGAGGGCAAACCTGAGGTCCAGAGATTCTGGACTCTGGGTTCCAGAAGGATTCTTGAACAAGAAGCTTTGCAAGCTTTGCAGAGTAGGAATTTAGCAGAGGTTGAAACACCCCAGCTCATGCTCACCAACTTTGCTTCGTTTTGGTGGGCTAGCTCTCCAGCGCCACTCCCTTTCTCCTTGTGGAAGTTTCAAGCTTCCGGCACCTGGAGAGGGCAGACTTCTACTGTCACTTTCTTGGGCCTGGGCCAGCTTTCCTGAAGAGAACAGCTCCATGGGGACCCAGTTCTGCTGTGTTCAGTGGCCCAGGTGATGGAGTCTGGTCATAGGGCATGGGTGGTGCGTACTTGAATGTCTCTTGTCTCCTTCCCCTGCCTTCTGAACTGTGGTTCAGAACCCACCATTGTAGGTGTGGACCATGTCACAGGGTGTCCTCATAGTGGCCTGGAGGGCCTCAGAAGCCGGCAGCATACAATAAGGGGAAGGAGTACCCAGCAAGTCACATGACTGTCCCTAAGAGAAATTCATCTCCTCCCCAGTTATCTGTCCATCTCGCTCTATGCCCTCAGTGCCAAGTCTGAGCTTAGCATGAGTGAGACTACATCTATTGAGCTCCTACTGTGTGTACTGGCAGCTGGGCAAGATTCCTGCTCTCCATTTCATGGGTGCCATGCCCCTGTGGAGTTTATTCCTGTCTGTTCCAGGCTTAGTCTGGGAAAGGTGGGCTCAGTCTGCAGCTCAGCCTCCCGCAACCTGCACTCACCACCAGCCTTTTGAGGCTGGTGCTTCCTCCACCTGCACTCTACGCACACCTCTGAGGCTGTTACGCTTGTGAAGTTTCAAGAGGTAACCAAGACCGAGCTATGAAATGGAATTTCAGGCTGAGCTCAGTGGCCTATGCCTATGTTTCTAGGGCTTAGAGGAGTCTGAGGCAGGAGGATTGCCACCAGTTTGAGGCTTACAAGGAAGTGAAATTTCAAGAGACTCTGGTGGAAAGATGATTTTCGGAGTTCGAGCCTAGGAGTGTAGGTGGGGTTCACCAAGTGAACCTGGAACTAGGGAGGATGTCCTTGGGTTTCCAACAGTTCTTAGGAGAACCTGGATCTCAGTTCTGATGCTGTCCAGCTTCTTTATGATTGCAAAGTTCAGTCAGTGAAAACGTAAGCCAGAGTTGTCTGAGGGTGGCAGTGGCCTTGCCAGGCACTGTCCCTTCCTCCAGGAGGTGGTGGTAACCTTCATTTCCACCACAGAAGCTTGTGTGAGATGCTAGTGCACCCCCCACCCAGGGCCATTGGCACCGATGATTTGGGTATGTAGCCACCAGGTGGCAGTGGTCTCTTGGTAGCAACTTGATGTAATGAAGGCTTCTGGAGGTCTACCTTTAAGACCCGCTGTCCATCCTTGCAAAATGACAACGCATCACTTTTAGGGGAATACTTCTAGCTAGAAATGTCAGCTGAAAGTCCTGGATTCGAACCTCTCCTTTTCCTTGTCCCAGTCCAAACAGATCTGGGTGTTGGTTCATATCACTGAAACAGTTCCTAAAGTCTGTGATGTGTCAGGACTGCTGCCCTGGACACTTCTGCTTTGCTGTCGTTTGGCCCAGAGCTCCAAGAGAACAAACAGCTTGCTCGTAGTTGCCCAGCAACTTTAATCCAGACCCGTGGGTCCATCCTGCCTCCTCTCCATCAAACTGCCTGGATGTGGACTCATCAGCCCATTCAGGATGTGACCCTCTCTCTGCTCCTGAGACAGCCCAGCCACTCTTTCCCTCCACGGGCGAAGACAACCACTGTGGAGTTCTCTCTCTTTTTTTTAATTTTTTTTATTTACTTGTTTGTTTTTTCATTTTTAACAGGGGCGGGGGGACAAAAAAGCTGACAGTAGACCATCAGAATTGAGGCCATTGAGCAAACCCACAACCACGGTTTGGGTTTGTGACTTTTCTGCATGTGGTCTATGACAGGGAGAATATAGAGAGTGTGTGCTCTTTTTGTGGGGTGACGCACTCCTCCCAGATACTCTGGCTCCCAGTTTAACTTGCCTGGACTTGCCCAGGGCACTGTGTTTCCTCAGGAGGGCAAAATTGGATCTTCAGAAGACTTAGCTGTAACTACAGTCTATGACGCTCAGAAGGGTAGGGCTTCTCAGCCAACAGATGCTGCGGAGTCCACCCCAAGCTGTCCCGAGGAACACGACAGACTGTGACCGCAGTCCTCTAGGATTCCTGTAATTTTTTATAGTCAGGAGGTCTCTACTGGGGTCTCCTTGTGGGCTCCCTGCTGCCATCACAGCCCTCTTGGCTGAGGGGTTCCCTCCCCACCGTTTTCTCTGCCTGGATAGATTCTCTTGAGCCAGCCGTTGCTCTGAGAAGACACGAGGTCATGAGCCCTGAGTCCTTTCTTTCTCTCGTCTTTCCTTTCCCTCTACCCCTGGAAAGATCTCTGCTCTTGCTCACAGATGCCTTGGTCAGGGGGCGTCCAGGGAAGCCTGGAGTTCCATAATGGATCAGGGGACAAGCACCTCTTTTACTAGGAATAGGATGGGAAAGAGATGTTCTGCCCTACCCAAATCCCCAGGAGCCCCGCCTCCAGTCCCAGGGGCTCCCTGGGGAGGCTGTCCTGTTTGGTTTAGGCAGTAGGCCCTTGAGGCCAATTCCCTTGGGTGTGGAACATAAACAGTCATACAGAGTTAATGAGCCCTCAGTACTGACTCAGATGCACCTCTTTGCTCCCGCCCAGTCCCTCAGAGGCCAGGGTCTGCAGAGATATCCTACGTGTACAGGAGGCTTCAAGGGAACAGCCTGTCACGTGTACAAGGCCATGAGGGCACAGGCCCTTCTTTGTATAGGGAGATAGGCTCTTCTGTGTGTGAAAGGCTGTGAGGAGTCAGGCCCATCTGTGTATACAGGGCTGTGAGGAGACAAGCCCATTGTGTGGACAAGTCTGAGAGAACAGATAAGATTCTACTGTGTGTGCAAAGCTGTCAGGAGGCAGGCCCATCTGTGTGTGTAAAGGCTGTACAACCCTATGAGGGGATAGCCTAGGTTGTTGGACACCGACTGTGTTCCAGGTTGTGAGGGCATGCATGGCATGTGCTTACAAAACTGTGAGAAACTGGCCTGTTTTTCTCTCTGGACTCTGGAGACCAGAGGCGCCAATGCACACAACTGTGAGGGGCAAGCCTGCCTGGATACCTTGAGGAGTTGCTGTGGCTGGTGGTGAACCCCTAGCCAGGTGCCTTGCCCTCCCCTACACAACTGGGTCTCTGTAGCTCAGCCTTTGCTTCCTGGTGTGGTTCAGAGGCCGCTGCACAGAAGTCATGAAACCCACAATGATGGTATTCTCGACAGAAAGTGGGTCAGTAGAAACACAACAGGCCCGGGAACAGGGGGCAGCAGGGTATGTAACAAGAGGCTGGCCAGCCATGAGTGTGTTTGCATAGGCATGGCCACAGCTGTCTACTTCTCCCCAGCAGGCTCTCCCTTTACAGGCATCCCCGTCCAGAACTCTGTCCCTCCTCTGTACTTTGGAGGATGGAAAAGAAAAAGTGCTATAGTGTGTGAGGGTGGCCATTGGATTCCTGTGTTATCAGTGGAGAGGGACTGAGCGATGCCTCGGTTTTCTTCTCTGTGAAATGGGGTGTCTTTGTGAAGGTCATAGAACCTAGTGCTTGTGAGGGAAGTGGAGTGGGCCTGTAGAAACAAAGTGGCCTGCCACACACACTCCTGACCTCTTCTAGCCCCCTGGCAGATGAGTGAATCCTCACGAAGGCTTCCCACCAGTGTTGGCCACACAGTGTTTCCTGGGCTCAGGAATACCCTGGGTCTGTGTTCCACACACATTTGTTGTCTTGAGCCTCAGGATAGCTCTTTGAAGCCTTGGTCACTCTTGTCTTATAGAAGAGGGGCTGGAGCCCAAGAGAATGAAGACACTGCTGAGGACAAATGACTTCTTAGAAGTACACTGGGCAGGGTGTGGCCGTGCAGTGGGATTGACCTGTGTGCATTTGGAGCCCCTGGTTGGGGACAGTCGCTTTCAAGGTCCCTGCATAGGCTCCTTGCCTCTCATACTCTCAGGAGTCTGACCCTATGCTCTACACAGGGAGAAGGCCTGGTGTGCCAGATTTTTCTGGGGGACTGGGTCAGGATGATGGAAAGCCCTAAGTTGACACCCCAGCTTGCACCCCTTGCTGAAGACCAAGCCAGAGCACTCCAGGCACAGGAGGCTTGCAGATCTGTACAGCATGCTCCAGTGGTGCTATCACTCTGGCTCTGGCTAGGATGTCACACTGGGAAGGGCCCATCCCGGGATCCTAGGCTGTGGCTTCGACTCCTCTTTCCACTCTTGATCTGTGGATCTTCTCGGGGGGGGGGGGGGGGGTATCCAGACAGACACACCCCCAATCACAAAGCAGCAGGATGCCAATTAAACAGACACATAATAGTGAAAAACAGAAAGGACAGGACCAAGATCCCAGTAACCCTACCCCCCAGTAGCCCCAACCCCCCAGTAATCCCACCACCCCCCCCAAAGTCCATATTCAAGACAGTGACGTGAAGCTTAGCTGAGAGCCTTTGTTGAGGGCAGGCCCCCCGTCAGTCACTGACTCCTCATTGTCTTGGCTCCAGACTCACGGCTGGGCGAGGTGGTCTAAGGAGTTATCCTAACTGTGTGCATTCATTCTCTTTGAGGGATCTGAGTTCCTCCTCTGACTGGCACCCGGACTCCAGCCTTTTCTTTCTCTCAGCATGAATTCCCTGGGAGAAATTCTAGTTGCTTGGGCCCATTGTTTCAGTGGTCTGATAGCCAGGAGGAGGGAGCACAAGATTTCTCCTCCTCCCCCAGACACAGTTAGCTTTCATAGACCCCGGCATGTCTAGAACACACACACACACACACACACACACACACACACACACACACACACACACGAGAGAGAGAGAGAGAGAGAGAGAGAGAGAGAGAGAGAGAGAGAGAGAACGCAAGCACACGAGTGAGCATTACATTTCTTTCTTTCCAGGCCTTCCAGATGTGTTGAGGGTTTGAGGGTTATGGGTGAAGGCTGGCTGGTCACCTGTCCTTGGCTGTCCGCCTAGCTCGCACACCTGTCCGGATATACCACACCACTTCCCTTTACTCAGTGCTTTGCCGTGGCCTGGGCCCCCACTTCCCAGTTGCTGGATGAGCACTCTTGTGTGGCTCCATGTGTCCTGCCCTCTGAGAAGGAAGGAGAACCAGGGCAGGGCCTCGGTCCTTTTACAGCCCTACCACATGCCTGCCTTGCCCATCCTGGTTCAATCTTGGCATTCAGTCCTAGAAGGATCAGAGGGACTCCGGGAGCCTTGTAAAAGCTGAGCTGTACAAGGCCACCCTACTCCAGCGCTGCAGGAAGGCCCTGTGGTGACCTGGAGAACAAAGGTGACTGGCTCAGGAGGACCCAAGTGTGGAGGCCTTTGGTGGCCCAGGCTACTAGTCTCCAGTGTCTTACAGCCTCAGTGCGGCCCCTCACAGAGTCACTGGGGTCCCCGTAACTAACAACAAGGGGAACTCCTGGGATTGAAACTAACAAGTGGCAGAGGTTGGGTGGCCTTGGGGAGGAGAGCCGTGCTCTCAGGCTTCCTTTATAGTAGAGAAAAGAAAACAATTACTAGATATTGGGAACCATCCTGGGGATGTCATGGAACCCCAAGGTTTAATGAGGCCCACCTTGAAGGCTGAGCTGGAAGAACACAGAGTTCAGTGTTCCTCTGCTGGACCCAGGCAGGCCTAGGATGTAAACCTAGGCAGGGGATCTCTGAGTTCTCTTCCTCTGATCCTTCTAGCTTCTTCCGCCTGAGTTTGGCAGTTATAGATATGGAAGGCGTGGAGATGGGGGACAGCACCCCACCCTGAACCTGCAGTCTCCCCATTTCCTCACATTCTCCTTTTTCTTTCTGCCTACCTTTCCCTATTCCCACCCTCTCACCTTCTCCCCAGGGCTGGGGATTCTGTGCTAGGTAAATAAGTACTCGACCACTGAGCTATATTCTCAGCGGCTGTTTGTTTGTTTGGGGGAGGGGATCGTGCTGAGTTACTCCAGTTTGCTACCCTCTGGCCATGGCTTCCAGTGTAACTGAGATAGGATTATGGACATGTGCCCACAGACTAGGCTTGTTACAGACTTTTCTGTCCTTTAGATCAACTCTTCCCAGTAGCCTCGAGGGAAGTATGCAGATCAGAAGAGGTGACCCAGAGAACTCTCCCCAGGGAACCTGAGGTGTGGCAACCAGCAGTGAGTGGGTCTCTAATGCCCACACTCCTAGCAGCATCTATTTGTTTGGCCTGCTTGAACTCAGTATTGTGAATGGACTCACTTGTGCCTTGGGCTTGTAGGCTGAAAATTGGGTTTCTGAGACTTAGACATGTTCTTTGTGGAGTGCCACTATATTCTGCTCATGCTGGGAGACGTTTGCTCTGCTGTGGGTGTGTTTCAGTTGTTAATCCTCTGGTGACAGGACATGTCTAGTTAGGCCTGGTACAGACAGGAACACTCTGGTGTCTGTGCCCACATTCCCATTGCGGGTGTGTGGGAGTTAGTCGCCAGGCTGTGGTGCACACTTACGGTCAGCGGACAGTTACAGTGAGTGGGGGCTGACCACTCTTTTTCCTGAATAGTTGCAGTCTTACTGCTTCTGAGGGGATGAGAGCCCTAGGGCAGGGGGTACTAAAAAGTGCATTTCCTGTTTGTTTTTAAATATTGAAAAGGATAAAGAATTTCAAAAAGAATTTCCACTTGCTATGAACCTGCTTAGGGCTTTAAAAATTGAACCATGTTGAGCATGCAGAGCTGACTGTCATCTTCACTAGACTCAGAGAAAAATTTAGTAGAGGGAACAGAGTGTAAGAGCCAGTGGACCAGGGCCACATGTTAGATAACATGTGTCTAGATATGACAGAGATGTTGCACTCTTGAAATTTCAACAATATAGTTGTCTAAACAAGACCAGGATAATGGTACCAGTTGTTATACCATGGTGGATGGAGGAAATCTCACAAGGTCCCACCCTTAGGTGAAGAACTACAGGTAATTAATTAGTGGCTACCAAAAGAGGGAGAACCCATTTCCTTCAGGGACAAGCTCCCTCATAGATTTATCCAGTCCCCAGTAGTCACTCTAAACATGTCTACATAGGACCAGTAGAGTCAATAGGTTACATTATACATATGAAGTTTATTCTTATAATAGGTTATATGTGTGTGTATAACAACAATAACTAAAGAAGTTGTGGATTTGAGAGGGAATAATGGTAGAGGTGGGAGGAGTTGGTAGGGGTAATATAAATACAATACTCATGTATGAAATTCTCAAATAAAATAGATTAAGAAAAAACAGCACACACTGAACCATGCACAGGTCTGTGGTAGTCCTTTAAAATCACAGGAAAGTATGAATGAACATTGAGTCTCCCTTCTCAAGCCTGCATCCCCACAAGCTGTCCCTCCCTGCCGGTGGCCTAACAGGCTGCTCAGGCTGCCTTCCTTTTAAAATACCACATAGAGGTTATTCTCATCGTTTGGGTCCTCGTTCCTGTGGCTTTTATAGGGCAGGGTGTCTTCATAGATGCAGGAAGAGATCCACCACATCCCTTGCTTCAACCGTCCCAAAGCCCAGCCGGTCCCGAGCTCTATGTGTGTGTGTGGTGTTTTGCCAAGTTCCAAACCACCCAGCACCAGAGTCCATATCTGTGCTTGTTGGATGCCCATACGCTGTTCTTTGTATCAGTCACAGCCTGTGTGCCCAGGGGCCATTATTAAGTCAAAGGAGGGTGAGGTGAGTGTAAACGCTGGTACCATAACAGCTCTTCGGTTAAGGAGGTAACCACTGACAGACAAGTGGTGGATACAGCGTGGATATACTTCATCTGACCAGAAGAGAGGGAGCCGATACTATTCATTGTACTGCTCAAAACAATGCTAAATGGTAAACTTGTGAACAATGGAATTCTGGAACTTTCCATTTGTTTGTCTGTTTATTGGTTTTTCAAGTCAGAATTTTCTCTGTAGCCTTGGCCATCCTGGATCTCGCTCTGTAGACCAGGCTGGCCTCGAACTCGCAGAGATCCCCCTGGCTCTGCCTTCCGAGTGCTGGGATCAAAGGCGTGAGTCACCACGGACCTGCTCCCTCTTAAACCACAGTGCAATAGGTTTGAATGTGAGATATCACTCGAAGGTTCATATGTGGAGGGGAGTTGCCAGCTGGTGTCCTTTTTTGAAGTGATTGGTTCCTGAGGGTGCTGGCTTCCTGAGTGATCAGTAATTTGACAAACCCACACAGGATTTGATGACATTATTGAGAATTGATGGACATTTTAGGAGTTGCGGACTCCCTGGAGGAAGTCAGCCCCTAAAGGTGTGACTAGCTCTTTCCCCCATCCGGTTTCTCTGTCCTTCTCTCTGCTTCTTGGCCACTTCTGAGCAGCTGCCTCAGCCACACAGCATACCCCCTTGGTCACCTGCCATACCTTACGTCTAGAAACAGTGGAGCCTGATGGCTCTGAACTGTGACCTTTGAGGCTGTGAGTCCAAATAAGAACTTCCGCCTTGCAGCTGTTTCTGTCTGGCGTTTGTCTGATGGGAAGGAAGGCCACTGACTGGCCCTGTGGAGCCTAGATAACAGAGATCAGGCCGCAGGTGAAGAAGGGCCTCTGGATTCTGTTCAGAGTAACTAGATGAGGCTTCAGGTCTTTAGTCATTCACTGACATCCATACTGGGAAATGGGGATCCCAAAAGGACCAGAGTAGAGAATTTGAATGTCTGTTGTCTCCAAACAGCACAAAGGGCTATGATACCCAGTCCTCACCTTGGGGACTTGGTAGCTCTCCCTATTCCATAGGCCAAACATCTGGAACCCAGACTGGATGCGGTGACCTGTCCCAAGCAGCAAGGCTAGAGAGTGGAGCAGGGAGGGGAAGATGGCTCAGCATGAGGACCTGAGTTTGACCCTCAGAACCCTCCTTTAAAAAAAAAAAAAAAAAAAAAAAAAAAAAAAAAAAAAAACATTAAAAAAAAAAAGCACCAGAGGGAAAGAGACAGACAGGTCCCCAGGGCTCAGTGACAGCCAGCCTCACCTAATCAGCAAGCCCCATGTCCCAGTGAGAGACCTTGTCTCGGAAGGTAGGAAGGAAATCCAGGTGACAGCTCCTGACCTTCCACGCTTGTACATGCACAATACACACGTGTGCATGATAGAAGATGGACGAGCTGGGTCTTCACTCTGTTCTTGGGCCACCATGTCTGCCCTCGAACCCTCCTGTCCTTCCCCAGTCCTCCTAGAAACCTGACAGCTCTGAGATCGCTTCCCCTTCGATCTGAAGGCCTGCCTGAGTCCCCAGAGCAGCATGATGGCTCTCCCAGCATTCAGGAAAGAAGTGGCATCTGTGGGTTGTTTTTCCTTCCAAGTAAGGAGGGGACTGGAGCTTCCATGTGTCATCAGCACACGCTTTGATGGGGACCGATGAGTCACTGAGCCACACAGGGAGGTTTTCACATACATGGGTTGTGGGTAAGCCCTCTTTCTGCCCTTTAAGGCACAATTTTATTTGATTTTGTCCCCCCTCCTTCTCTTTGTGGATGAGTTTTGCAGACATAACCAGAAGGCAGCGTCATCATTTGACATGACCTCCGTTCGTCAGCAGACTGTGGTGGCAGTGGGGTGCTCTGATCTGGAGATGCTTTCAGGGTGGCATGGTGGTTGAGTGACCCGGTGGAGGAGATGACCGGTGGCCTACAGTTCTGTGTTGGCCTCATTGGCTCCTGCCTGCCCTTTGGCTTGGAAACGAGGCTAAACAGAGACTTAAAAGAGCAGCCACAGCTGTCCCCACAGAGGAATTCACCCTTGCCCTTCCAGAGGTGATCAGGCATGTCCCAGTGGGGTGGTGGTGCAGGTCCAGGGAAGGGGGAGGCTTGGGGAGAAGCTAATTGGCCAGTGTTGGTGTCAAAAGCCTGAAGCCCTTGTGGCATCGGGTGTTGTGAGCTTTCAGGGTGGTCCTGGAATATACCGAGCCCCACAGACAGGCAGAGATACCCACTCATGGGGACACAAGTCCGTCTAACAGAGCTGCTAATGGTGGCAGCATTGTACCAGGAGACCGTGTTCCGAAAGTGGTAGAAAAACCAAGGCAGATCTATAGAGACTCGAGCCAGACTCCCTGCAAGGGCTGTATCTGTCTGTAGATGGGCTAGATTTCCAGGATCATAACAATAAAGGACACTCAGAAGGCCAGGGTCCCTTGATACTGCCAAGATGGCATCAGGTACTTGTAGGTGCCTACTCATAAGGCTCTTGTTGAAGTCTGTGTTGGAGCCTCGGCACAGATTCCCTCTGTCTCATTGGTTCTCAAAAGGTGGCTCACAGGCTCAAGTCATGTAGCTGCTTAGAGAGTCTGATTGTGAGGTAGGGGAATGGCCCAGTTGGTAGAACATGTACTGAGCATGCACAAAGCCTTGAGTTCACTTCCCAGCACTGCATAAACCAGGGACAGTGGTGTGCACCTATAATCCGGGAACTTAGGAAGTGCAGTCAGGAGGGTCAGGTGTTCAAGGTCACTCTTAGTTATGTAGTAAATTCAAGGCCAGTCTGGCTGTATATGACCCTGTCTCAAAGGGGTAGGGCCACTGTACACCATGTTGTACCCAACATCCCCTCCAGATAACACTAATGCAACCCAGGCTTCAGCAGCCAGAGATAAAGGAATGCGTAATAAGTGTTTGCTGAGTGACTGCTAGAGCCCATCCATTCATCCCATCTGCCATCTTATCTAAGCTGCAGTGTCCCTGGAAGGTGACATTTTACAAACAATAGAACTAGCCCTTAGATAATAATTTTCTCAATGTAGCCAGGCCCAAATTCCACCTCAGAGTCTGACACCTCCCTCTGTTCTCATTAGGCCCCATTGCTGTGTCCCTCAGAGCTTAAGGCCAGGTGCCAATGCCTGGATGTGTTCCCTGGACTTCTCTGTTGTGTCCCCTCCCCTCATTGGTGGCTTAGAATACCATGATGCGCTACCTGGAGCCCACACTCCTGGCATCCGTTTGGGTTTTCCTGGGGTTCTCGGTGTTACTGACTGAATCCCAACTCCATCCTGGAAGTGCAGTTGCCTGGTGTGAGATCAGGAGAAGGTACAAGGATCACACCTCATGCTACACCCAGGGCTAATATCGTGGACTGTCAAAAACGCACACAGAAGCCAACTGTATGTTCCAGACCCTGGTCCTTCTCCAAGTTCTATTATCCAGGCTCCTGACAGGGTGTCATGCCTGCAGCTTGGTGGAGGTTGCCCAGCATCCATGGGCTGCCTCATAACTGCCTGTGACTCCAGATCCAGGGACCCAACAGATACCTTCTGCTGACCTCCAAGAGCATTTAGACATGCACACAATGCACATGCATGCATGCCGGCAAAACATTCTTCATACACATAAAATTAGTAAATCTAAAAACAATTTTTTAAAGCAACTTAAAGAAGGGTTTCTGTTGGCTCATAGCTTGGTCCTGCAGTCCACAATTTGCAGGGCAGATGTGGGAGCAGGGAGCATGAGGCAGCTGGTCCAGCTGCATCCACAGTCAGGAAGCCGAGGGAGAGCTGAATGCTGGTGCTCAGTTCCATTTTATTCAGTCTGGGATCCCAGCCCAGGAGATGGTTCTGTTACAGTAATGGTGGGCCTTCCCACCCCAGTCAAATCACTTTGAAAACACTTTCACAGGACACCCCTGAGGTGAGTCTCCACAGTGACGGTGAAGATGAACCATCACGAGTGTTTGTGCTGAACATCTCCACCTGGCTTTAATGTTCAGTGAGAGGCCCCGCTCCAGCCTGTCAGGGTACAAGGCTTTGCCATGGGTAGGGCCCCGGTCAGTCAAGAATGCCTGTGATTGAGGTCACCGAGCCAAAGGCACTGTGAGTGACCCCCATGTTGAGGCTGGGTGGCAAGACCTCAGTGGGCCTCATTTTGATGACTTCTAGAAGGTCCTGCCTCTGGTACTGTGTGTGAGGTGGCTTGCAGAAACAGGCAGGAGGGAAAGCAGCAGGAACTGGTTTGGACTAGTTCCCAGCAGGTGTTGAGAAGGAAGAGCCAGGTGCTCAGACCTACTGTAATGTGCGCGAAGAAGGTGAGAGATGGCACAGACGAGGCTTCTGTAAAGTGCCCAGCCCACCTGGCCCCTGCTTGTAGAAGAGTGCACTCTCACTGTCCTGTTACCATCACCACCAACCAGCCTTGTCTTCCCAAATGGAGGCTCTATCCCCATTCAGAAATAACACCCCAGTTCCCCTGCCCCAACCCCAACAACTGTCATTCAACACATTGTCCCCTGAGAGCTGACGACTCTCAGTACCTTAACGTGAGTGGAGTCACAGGAGACTTGGCCCCTCAGCAGAATGTCTTTCTGGTCATGTAGGCTGTAGCACTGGTCAGTGTTGCCCTTTATTTTTGAAGACCGTGTAATGCCCCAGTACGTGTATGTACTGCAGCTGGTTCATGAGCTTGTGGATTTGGGTTGCTTCCACCTCTTGGCTGTTGTGAATAATGCTGTTGTGAACAGGGATGTACAGATAGACTCACTCAATAGATTGGTACCCACCCAATATCTGGGTACCACCCATCTACAATGCACCTGAGCATGGCGTCTCAAGCCTTAGAATGCTTCTGATGTGTAGCCAGAATTGAGGGTCTTAGCAGGATTTTCAGGGTGGGTGTTAGTACTGGGGAAGTTTGTGGGAAGAAGCCTTGATTTGTGGGTGTTTTGGCAGTGTCTACTGTTGTGAAAGGAAGATGCCAGGTAGAATCCTCCCCCATGGCTTCTCTTTGCCAAGGACCGTACGTCAGCTGAGGCTGACGTCCCTATCCGAATTCTCCTGGAAATTCTCCCTGCACCCCGCCAGGTCCCCAGGTAGCTCCCTCTGACATCACGGATGATGCAGGTGTAGAGCGTTGTGGATGACTGGGCCCAGCCTGCTTGAGGCCACACAGGGCTAGTGCTTGTGCACGGCAGCAGAGCCAGGGCAGGCTTTGGGGGTGGTGATGCAGATCCCATAGCCCGCTGAGGAGTCAGAGAGAACAGCTGGTAAGACTAAGGCAAAAAGAACCCAGCACATACCAAATGGAGGATGAGCTGAGGTCTCTCACTGTGACCCCTTGGTGAAGTGATAGGGCTAGATGGATCAGTCTGGCTCAAGGGACAGCTAGATGCGAGGGGCCAGGGCCCTCAGCTGCAGGTCAGCCCTCACCTGCTGCTTCCCAGGTATATGGATGGGTTTCCCAGGACCTCCAGATCCAACTGTCTTTAAAACAAAACAAACAATTAATCAATCAAACAAAAAACCCTAGAACTCTCTCTCTCTCATAGCTCCGGGGCCAGAGTTCAGAGTCAAGGTGTGAGCAGGGCCTTTGTTCCCTTGGAGTCTTCTGGGGATATCTTTGCCTGACTTTGTCCAGCTTCTCCTTATGGCCATGCAGCTCCATTCTTTTGTGTCTGCACATGTGGTATTTGTGTGTGTGTGTGTGTTTGTTTGTTTGTTTGGGGGAGTTTCCATGTGGCGTTTTTGCAAGGACACCAGTTTAGGACCCAGCCTAGTCCAGCATGATCTCATCTTACTCGATCTCATCTGCAAAGACCCTGTTTCCTAATAAGGTCACAGTCAGATGCCCAGAGTTGTGACTGGGATATAACTCCTGGGGAGACACAGTTCAACCTACACTGTCAGCAGGATGACCGTGGACAAAAGGAAAGGTCCCTTTCATCACCATCTGATCTGTGCCACAGGTTGGGATGTGTCTACCCCACAGCCAGCCAGCAGGTGTGGGGGTTGGATCTTGCTCTTATGGGGCTCTGGAGTCTCCAGGGTTTCCTGAAAGCCCTTGGTGCAGACTGCAGTCCCTGCCCAGATCTGCAAGGCCAAGTCTGTATTTGGCTCAGACCCCCAGGGTTCCCTGTCCATGACAGTTGTTTGAAGGCTATACCTCTGGTCCTGATGCTGAGGTTTGATTCTCCTCTCTGCCTTGAGAAAACTACCAGCAGCAGTTTCATTACCCCAAGTGGATCAGCTACCCTGTACAATATTGCAGAGAAAGTGGGAGCCTCATCCCTGCCTCCAAGGAACATGAGCTCAGTGGGAATCACAGTGCATCTATGTGATGATCAGTTTGTGCCTGGGATGCAGCGCAAGTGGGATGTGGTACCCAGCTGGGAGTCTGACACCTAGGGGGGTCATCTACTCATCAGCCAGATTCATGGTTACCCAGGCAACCAGCTGATGCCCAGAGCCAGTAGAGCAGGACTTGGGTCTTGTTTCCTTGGCAGCAGGAATAGCTACTGGGTGGCTGCCTCTGGTGGTCACTTAGGAGGCCGAGAGCCTAAGCTGTGTCCTTTTACCAGACAAAGTACCCATCTCCCCAGGATCTGGCTTCTCGGACACACATCAGCTGGGCTCGGCAGCTGACAGGAAGGGACAGCAGACATTGAGGAATGGAAGGCACAGGTTTTTAAAGTTGTTATTATTATGTTTATTTTATGTGTAAGGGTGTTTATTGCATATAGGTCTGTGCCTGATGCCCATGTAGGCTAGAAGACAGTGCCAGTCAGATCTCCTGGGATTGAAGGTACAGATGGTTGTGACCCACCATGTGGGTGCTGGGATTCAGGTCCCCTAGAAGAGGAGCCAGGGCTCTTAACTGCCGAGCCATCTCTCCTGCCCGGGGTTCACCCTACTTGATGTCGTGAGGTCACACGCTCAGGTTACAAACTCGGCTACCCTATTTCTCCTGCCATGACTAGCTGTGCGGCTTAACCACTCAGCCTCCATTTTCTCATCTATAATGTGGGGGTCTCACCTCTCTGAGGCACTGTTGAGATGACAGAAGTTAATGTGAGGGCCTGGGAGGATAGCTTAGTTAGTAAGCTTGTCTTGCAAACTTGGAAATCTGAGTTCAGTACCCAGAACTCATGTAAAAAAGCCAGGCACGGTGGTGTGCTCTTGAAATCCCAGTGCTAACAGATGGATTCCTGCTTGCTCGCTTGGCAAGTCTCCAGAGAGACCCTATCTCAGGAAACATGATGGACAGCGCCTGAAGAGTGACACCCAAGGCTGACCTCTGGCCTCCACTTGTGCCCTCACACGTATGGGTACCTGCATAAACACACAAGAAGCTAACGCATTAGGTATTGAGTCCAGAGCCTGACCAGTACAGAGCCCTCCAAAAGGAAGAGCAAAGGCATTCCAGTGACCGGCATCACAACCTCATTGCCCAACAGCTGCTCCTGTCTAGGGAGTAGCCATGGTTGTCTCACTGGTAGCATATGTTCCCTCCCTGTCCCCCACACCTGAAAAACAAAAATGGATGAATTCCTCTACTGATGGGCGGGGCCAGCAGTGACTGCTGGCCAAATCTAGGTCCCCTGAAAGACCCACATGGTTCAGCGGAAGTCACAGGATGGCCATCCAGATGTTTGCAGAGAACAGAGGCAGAGATGGGAACAGCCCAGCACCTATCAATGGACAAGTAGCTCAGCAGTAGTTGACCTGGCCACTCGATGAATTCCACATCATGAGAAGGAATGAATATTGACAGTCACTAGGGTGCCTGTCAACTATGAAGCCATCTTGCTGAGTGGAAAAAGCCTGGCTCAAAAGGCCATGTGTTTGTATGACTCCAGTTCCGTGACTTGTCCAGAAACCAGAAGGAGACTAGCTGTTGGAGGGGAAGAGGCATAGACTGTTGGAGGTCCTCGGTTTCCTCTGGGATGACAGCTGTACATGATGTGCTGCAGAACTGTATGCTCAGGATGCTTGGCGGTTCTTTGGTGTCTGCCTTTCACCTTGATAACGGACCTGTCTGTACAACAAAGACAGCGGGGCTGACTCTCAGACTTGGAGTCCCCAGACAGCCTGGGTCACAGGCTTGCTCAGCTATCTGTTGGCTTTCTGTTGCTGTGACAAACACCATGGCCAAAAGTAACTCAGGGAGGAAAGGGTTTATTTTATCTTTCAAGCCTGAGGCAAAGGAAGGATCTTCCTCGGAGAAAAACAGAGTATTCACCTTAGTCTTCAAGTATTTCTAGATCAGAAGGGCCCACCTTCTGATAAAAGCAACTTGCATTTACAGCATTTTAATGCTTTTATTAGCTTATTAATTATACATGATGATGAGCTTCATTGTGACATTATCATACATGTCTAAGATATATCTAGAAGGCTGTGTATCTGCCTGCACCAACATCCACAGCCAAGTGGATGCAAGTGTGGAGTCAGGACAGGGGTGGAGTCAGCCTGCCTTTCTCACTGGGTGTGCAAGGGACTCTGGGGATCACCACATAAATTAGTAACTTTTCCTGTCACTGTGATAGAGTGAGTGCCTGGCAGAAACAGCTTCAGTTAGGAGAGGTTTGTTCAGGCTCACAGCCCCTCATGGGGAATCACACGACAGCAGACAGGTGGTCGCTGCTTATGACATGATGCCAACCATGGAGTAAAGAGACAGGGCCAGAAGCAGAGCCCACCTGCAGCCTTCATGCCCCACCCTTACAACCTTCTTCCACCATCCAGAAGGTCTCGCCAACTCCGCAAATGGCTCCAGCACCTGGGGGCCGAGTGTTCAAACACACGAGCCTCTGGGAACATTTCACTGTGAAACCACACTTTGGAGGAAAAGCCTGAGGTGGGGTACCTGTTTAGACCTGTCCATATGTAAGAAGATTGCTCTGAATGTGGCCCAACACAAAAGTGCTAACATTATAAGGGGCGTGCGTGCATGCTTGTGTGTGTGCGTGTGCGCGTGTGTGCGTGCGCGCGTGCGCCAGTGTCATGTTGTAGTGTCAAAAGGTTGGACACACCTACTAGCTGGGGGCTTGAAGAACCCATGTTCCCTATGCAAGGAGGCAGACAGAGGCTGTGTCCTTGTGCTGAGCACAGTGCTGTCTGTTCTGTGGAGAGGTAAATGAGCTGGACCTTGGGCATGGTGACAGGGGCAAGGCACTGCCCCATAGCTCTTTGGTGACAACAGTGTCCTCCATCTGCACCATCTGGTGTAGCAGCCTCTAGCAGCTACAGAGCGATTGCATGGCTGAGAAGCTGCCTTCCACTTAAATTTCATTCTAATTAAGTTGACCGTCAGAAGCCCCGGGGGGCCAGTAGCTTTCAGACAGGCCAGGCAACTCCGTGCAGGACCTGGAAATAAAGTGTCAAAGCCAGTCCACATCCTCCCCAGCTTGCTAAGCTCCATCTCCGTAGGGACGTCCTCCCCCTCCGCAGCTCCTCAGAGTACCCGTGACAAGTGACGAGGAGCATGCGTACTTGTGGGCATGTGAGCCTCAGAGGCTGCAGCAGGCAGCAGAGCTGTGTGGCCCCCATCCTTGGGAGAAACGTTTCCAGTACATTCTGAGCCACACCTCTCCTGGTGAGGGGAGGGACACCCACCTGATGACAGCTTGTCTCCTGTGAAAGAGCTAAGAGGCTCCACTCTCTCAGGCGTGAGAACCCCAGTGTCTTGTGCCTGCTTCTGCCACAGGAGCAGTTTCCAGAGAGATGGCTGGTGTTGCCCAGGTAACGTCCCTTCCTTGATAAGCAGAGAGGGTGAGGACAGCCATGGAGTGACTGGCTTTGCCAGAAGGGAAGCAGGAGGCTCTGCCTGCTGGTTCTGTTTATTGTTGGCTTGGGGGGGGGGGAGCTTTGCCACAAATGCTGAGAGTCTTTCTTAGTCTTGCCTGCTCTGGACCACTCCCTCCTAAGATTGGTAGGTGATGTTATCTGTCTGTAGTTGTGTAGCCAGGAAATAGATTAAGTGCTTCATGGGTGTTCTTTCATGGAGAATCACAGCAAGCCTTTGGAAGGAGTTACCATTTTACTGCTTTGCGGATGAGGGAGTGCAGTCAGATAATAAACTGTAAATCCCAGGGCCTGTCTGCTCTTCTTATCAGTCTCTGTAGGACTTAGCATAATACTTGGCACGTTATAATAGAAGGCTTCACATGATCTTTGTTGGATGGGGGTAGAAAGTGAGTAGGTGGTGGGTGAGTGGGCAGATGGGCAAGTGAGTAGATGGGCGATGGATGGATGAGTAAATGGATGATGGGGATGGATGGATGGATGGATGAGTGCAAAAACTTTTGGGTGAAAGATGGGTAGGTAAGTGAGTGGTAGATGGCTAGGTGAATGAGTAGGTAAATAGGTAGATGGATATGGATGGATAGATAAGTCAATGAATGGGTAGATAAATGAAGACTTAATTATATGGTAGATAGAAACGTAAATGGGTGGGTTGATGAATGAATGGATGAGTGGATACAGAGGTGAATAGGTGGATAGATGGATAAATGGCTGAGTGGGTGGGTGAAGGATAGGTAGATAAATACCTGATGGGTGGATGAATGGATAGATGGTAGAAATAGAGTTTAAATTTGAGCAGAAATCTGCTTATTGCAAAACCCATACTCTTAACAGGCCATGCTGCCTTTGGCTGTGTCTGCTCACCTGCATCTTCCTAGATGACATTATATATATTTTAAAAGTGGCTTATTTGAGGTATAAGTTACATGGCATTAAGATTAGGCATTATAAGTATGCAACTTGATGGTTTTAATAAATTTATGGGCTTGACCAACTATGTCGTATGTCTGACTTCTGTCATTAGACATAGTGGCCATGTGACCTAGGCTGTCACAAGATGCGTTCATTCTTTTTTTCCATTTTTTTCCCCCACATTTCCAGGGTGGCTCCACCACATTGACTTTGTTCATGGACACTCATGTGCTTATCTCTGTGGGACTAGGCTTTTCTTTTTTTTCTCTAGCAGATTTCTAGAAACAGAATCACTGAGCTATGTGGTCAGTGCATGCTTGGCATCTCCAGACTGTCAAACAGTCAGGGGCATAGCTCAGTGGTAAGAACACATGCAAGACCCTGGGTTTGATTCCACAGCACAAGAGGGCGGGAGGCAGGGACTTGAATGATTTTGACATGTGTGGCTGTACATTTTTACTTCCCAAGAGCCATGCGCAGGGATTGGTGTGACCACATCCTTGCCAACATTTGGTATTGCCTGTCTTTCGCATCACTGTCATCTCAGTGGGCGTGAAAGGGTATCGCTGTACCACTGTAATGTGTATTTCCACAGTAGCTTGTAATGGCGAGCATCAAAACCATTTTGTTTGATTGCCTTGCTTTTTGTTGTTTTGTTTTGACACACAGTCTCAAGTTGTCTGGGCTGGGCTTGAGCTCTTGCATAGCCAGAGATGACCTTGAGTTCCTGCTCCTCCTGCCCCCCCAACCCCCACAGTGCTGGTATGACAGTTGTGTGTGCCACCATGGCCAGCTGTGAGCATCTTTTCATGTGTCTACTCTCAAACTTGGATCTGACTCATGAGCCAGGGCTTGGCAAGGCACTGTTGATGCAGGGCCAGGTGGCAACTCTTTGGGGCTCCAAGGGCCACACTCAATTTCTGTTGCACGTTCTGTTTGCTTTGAATTTTACAACTCTTAGAAAACCCATAGGGCCATGTTTCAGCGTCATTGTATACAAACAACCAAGCCTGGGTTTGAACATGGGCTTCATATTGTCAGCCCCACACTAAGTCAAGCCTTAGAACATCATCAGTCATGTGCCCAGCCATAAGACAGCTTCAGGACCCTTGTCTCCCCTCCACAGCTCCTGGCTCCTGGCAGAGCAGACTCAGTGGGAAGACTGTTGCCTCTAGGGAGCTAGGATTCCAGAAGTGGCCTCATCCTAGCCCCCACCATGACTCATTGCCTGCTGAGCTCATCAGAGGGATGATTCTAACATGTCACCTGGGGTGTGGCTAAGGACCTGGAACCCTGGATGGTCTGCTCCACCCACTCGCTGCCTGCAGCATCATTACCCTACTACCTACTGCTCCTGCCATTCCTTCTCATAATTTTGCACCCACTGATCACCTGTGTCCAGCCCGTGGGTTTATTCCTGACCCTTACCCTGCCACCAAGCATCCTTGACACCTCTTCAGTGTCTCTTGGCTGACCCAACCTGCCTCTCCCCTTGACACCACTGGTCCCGAGGGCAGGGATGGAAAGAGTGAGGCTTTTAGAGACTCTGCAGCCCGTTTTTGACTCATGCCAATTTGAGTCTTTATGGCTGCTTGGCTTTAGGCTGCTTACTTCTCCCTCTTGGCTGTGACAGTTTTGTGAAGTGGGATTCCAACAGTCCTACAGCAGATGCTATGGCCACTCTGTCCTGCTCCCCACATCATCTGCTTTTGCAGGCTGCTCACCATGGACACCATGACTGTGTCCGAATGGTTATGGCCCTGAGACCATCTTGGCTCAGGCTCCAGAAAGGCCATCAGTTGTTAGACTTAAGGGAACATGTGGATCTGTGGCCTCTGCTTCCTGAATTGCAGGCAAATCTGCCTGTGTTTGAAAGCCCCCAGCAGGATTGAATTTCTGCTACCCACGTAGATGACATTGCCAGGTGCCCATATCATCAGGGTAGACGGTGCCCACTTATTGGCCATTGTCCCCTCCTCCAAAAGTCTTAAAATGTTGTTTGTTTGTTTTTAATGTTTTTACGTGCAGAGACAAGCGTGATCTGTTTCACTGGGTAGATGATCTGGAATGGTCCATTCAAGGTCACTTAAGTCCATCTTGGCAAAGCCCATGCCCTTCTAGATCGGACTGGTGTTTAGAGCAGATGCGGCTGTAGTGAGAAACTCTGGCAGAACTTCCGTGGGTGGCTCCGGTAGAGCTGCTGGTGACCCGTCTTGCCTTCAGATGGACAACGAGGAGAAAGCCTCTCCCCCCTCCCCCGCCTCTTTCTCACCCTCCTTTCACTGCTTTGCCAATCATGAGTATTTGAACTCTGTCCCTTGACTGAGAATCTGTTGGCAGGATGCTCTAACCTGGGCTGGGAGTCCAGTTCCTAGGGCCTTAGAACTGAACCAGACAGTGCTTACCAGAGCCTAGCTAGCAGTGTGCCTACTCCTGTCCTGTGCTAACTGAATGTCAGCCCTTGGCACAGCCTTGGCACCATGTCTGAACGCTGTCTCTGAAGGCAGTGCCCCTCAGCTAAAGGAAGGCCTGTCAGTACCATGGCCAGGTCACTGAAGGTAAGGGTTGGTCTCTGAAGCTAGTGTGCCTCTGTCTCCCTTCCTCCGTCCTCAACCTTCCTAATGTCAAGACCCTTTTAATACAGTTCCTTATATCATGGTGACAGCCTCCCTCAACTGTAAGATTATTTTTGTTGTTACTTCATAACTGTAAATTTGCTACTATTGTGAATTGTAATGCAAGTATCTGATATGTGGGCCCTGTGCTGAGAACCACTGCTCTATGGTGTCCGTTCTGAAAGCTGTCCATGGCTGCACACCTCATAGGCTGGTTGTATTTTGCAGGGTTCCTGTTTGAAATGGGGTCTCTTTGTAGCCCATAATGGCCTCAAATGTGTGTGTGTGTGTGTGTGTGTGTGTGTGTGTGTGTGTGTGTGAGAGAGAGAGAGAGAGAGAGAGAGACAGACAGACAGACAGACTTGGGGGGCAAGGAAGGGAGGGAGAGAGAGGGGGGCTGGAGCTCACTGACTCACTCAGCCAGGATTGGCTGGCCAGCAAGGCCCAAGGATCCTCCTATCCCCCCTCCAGCGCTGGGATTATAGGCACATACCACCATTCATGCTTGCCCAGTGAGCATTTTACTGGATGAGCCATCTCCTAGCAGACCCGTGGTCTCTGGCTCCCAGATGAGTGCTTGGATTACAGACATGTGGCACCACAGCCCGCCATGTTGTGCAGAGTTTATATGAGGGCTGGCCATGACCGTGCTTGCCACATATATTAATGATGGCTATTTCTGGGTTGTAGGATCTCCCCCCGCCCCCCGCATTGTGCTTTTCAGTATGGCTTCAAATTTTTTTTTTTTTAATGAGTGAACATCATCTTTACAGAAATAATTAAGTAATTCTTCTTTCAAACATAATAGCTTGCAGCTATCCAGTAGAAGGATTTACGGGAGCTTCCATTCTGCACAAGTGGGATGACCTGGGGATGGATTGTCTTGGTGACCCTGGGGATGATTGTGTGTGGTGAAACTTTTAAAAAAATTAATTTGTCTTTGACAAGGACATGGTTTTCTAGTACACATTGAAACCCAAGAGTCCAGAGCTCAGGGGACGATCAGTCAACAGCCTCGAGGAAAACACCAGTGACAGGTCCAGAGAAGTCTGTGTAGACCTGGGTGTATACATCTTGTCATTAAAATAATGGGCTTAGGGATGCACTCCTGGCCACCCTCTTCACCAGCAGAACTTGCCACGCTTCCTCCATCCTCAGAGCGTGGAAGTCTGTAGACATTCCTGATTCTCTTCCACCCACTGCGCTGTGCACGATGCTGCTTTCACTTCTGTAGCCCGGTGTCAGCCTCCAAGGAGCGCTGTGGAGACCCAGGGCCTCCAGCACAGAGCCACGAGGTCAAGGAGGTAGGAGGAGAGAGGGGAATGGGACAAGTTGACAGATGAAAGAACTGTAGTGAAGAACGAAGGGATGATGGGGACATTTAAAAATGCCACGGGGAGCTGGGCGTGGTGGCACACACCTGTAGTACCACTTGGACGGCAGAGGCAGGAAGATAAGCAGTTGGAGGTTAACCTGCATCACATAGCAAGTTCCAGGCCATCCTGGGTTGCTCGACACCCTTCCTCAACAAAGCAAAAAACACCCCGTAGATACAAGTTTATGCGTGTGATGCAGGCGGCAAGGAGGGGGTCAGCCAGCAAGTAGGTAAGCACAGAGTGCATGATAAAGGACGGAGTATGCCGTTTGTGTCCCTGTGGGTTGTAAGTGTTGAAAGAGACAATTTATGTATCGGAGTTTCATTCATGTTGGATGTTCTGTCTGGAGCGTGTGTGTGTGTGTGTGTGTGTGTGTGTGTGTGTGTGTGTGTAAAACTTCATAAGGGAAATGAACTATTTGGGACCAAGATTGATGTGGGTCTTACGGAGGCTGGGAGGCATTTCTCTTAATACCTCCCACATCCTAATTTGTGGATGTGGGACCTAGGGCCCTTCAGGTGAAATCATTTCTGAAAAGAGTCATTCTCACCCTGGTTCCATCCCCATCCTGCTGGATTGGGGATGTGCGCCCCCACCCCCCAGTCTCCCAATACTTCCTTTTTATCCCAGGTCCTCAAATCATTTTGTAATTCTTTATTCAGAAATGGCATGATAAGGCCCTTTCCCCATTCAGTCTTTGGCTCAGAGGTTGTGGCATGTCGCCCCATCTGGCTGCTGGCACAGGGTGCGGTGACTCTAAGATTAGGCTCCCCTCCACCTCCAACCCCCCGAGGAGTAAGGAGTTTAGCACTAAGTGATAAAGCTCTTTCTGCTGAGAGTCCCAGCAAGCAGGGCGGCGCAGGAGCAGGCAGGCAGCCACAGAGACAGAGCTGGGAGAGGAGCACTTGGCTTGGACCTCCGCCCTTCAAGGCCTCTGTTTCCATGATGTCAGAGAGGCGGAACTAACAGTGCCTCCAATCCAGGAGGCTGCAGCCCCTGCCCTGCATTCGGGTTTGGAGTCTGCACCACGACTGAGGTGAGCATGCCTCTGGCTTCCTCGCCTGGCTTCCTTGGGCCGTCCTGGACTCAGTCCCCACCTGGCTGGAGCTGAGTTCTGGCCTTCCTCCTGACCATCCTATACTTTGCCAAGAGACCTCATAGGGTCTGCACAGGCACAAACGCTGCTCATAGGAAGCCTTCTGTGGGCCGGGAACATTCCCACTCTGACTTGGGGACTGAGTTTGGCGGAAGACACGATCCAAAAGAGCAGTCTCCCTTTTTATGTGTCATCGGGAACAGGGTGGGAAATGGCTGTTCCGGCGGCGTTCGGAGCCTGCCTGTCTGCAGACGCACCCTTGACCTTGGATGGAGCCTGTTTCTTTCTTCATGCATCCATTTCCTTTTGGGAAAGAGCTCAGTCCAGGTTGACAACTTCCCAGGGCCTTTTCACACCCCACCCCACCTCTGGCCAGGGAGGTTTCTTTGATCATCTTGAGTCTTTCGGCTAAATCGGTGATGAACTCCCCTCTTCTCTCTCCACCCAGAAAAAGATTTACAAATACAAGAAAGTCCTGAGTAACCCGAGCCGCTGGGAGGTCGTCTTGAAGGAGATACGGACACTGGTGGACATGGCCCTCACGTCCCCGCTCCAGGATGATTCCATCAACCAGGCGCCACTGGAAATCGTCTCAAAACTGCTCTCAGAGGTAAGATGCAGCCTCAGCTTGAGGCGGCCCCCTCCCCCCTCTGAGTTGTCTGTCTGCACCCCATCTTGTTGCCAGCCCCATCTGAGAGAGCAGGGGAGAGATCTACCCATGGCGTGCCATCCCCCTGTGGTTACTAAAGAAACGAGTGCTTCCCACCAAGCTTTGAGGACATCAAGAGTGAGGCTCGCTGGCTCCAGTTGCCTCTGGCCTGACTGGAGGTATCGGGTGACTGTCGCCTCTGCTAAGTCCTAGGTCAGACCCAAGATTTGGATGGTGGCTCTGACGGCAGCCGCTGCAGCTACCGTGGTCAAGTGCCAACTTTGTGGTCCTCTAAAGCCCTAGACCAGTGGCGCTTAACATTCCGAATTCTGTGGCACTGTAATGCAGTTCCTCCTGTCGTGGTGACCCCCGACTACAAAATTATTTTCATTGCCACTTCATAACTGTCATTTTTCTACCGTTATGAATCGTAGTGTAAATATCTGATATGTGGGATGTCTGATATGTGACCCCCAAAGGAGTCGAGACCCAGGCTGAGAAGTGCTGCCATAGAGGTTTCCTTACACTCAGTTCTCATCAGGATCCAGGCTGGAGACAGCCCAGGCAGACCCGGTGAAAGGGTTGTTTGATCCCCCCAAAGGGGTCACCACCCATAGGTTGAGAGCCCTAGATGAAACCTTCCATCCTGCTCTGTCCAGCGAGGCAGTATCTCATTCTGGTTTTGTCCAGCCCTTGTCAGCTTTCTGTCCCGTTCACCCCCAGCTGTCCACCCCCAGCTGTCCGCAGATAGGCTCTGTTTGCCTCGCTCAAACGTTTTAAAGACCAGACCGTGTGCGTGATGCAGGTGGTGGCAGGAAATTGTCCCACATATATGAAATTGTGAAACAATAAAACAAGGCAAAAAAGTAAAAAAGAATCAGATTTCAGCACAATGGCCATTTCCAGGTTCTCTTTAAAGACGGGAAACCTGGCTACATCGGGCAGCTAGTGCTACTCAGCATCCTGTTCCGGGCTGGCTAGCGCCGTCCACTTTGCCAGGCAGCCCTGTGCTAGAGCCTGTGCCAACTGCCAGGCGCGGTTATGGACAGTGGAATGACACCAAGCCACTGCCCCCCACCCCAGCCCAGGTTCCATCAGGGGCTGCAGCAGTCATGGAGAGGCATCATCTGTTATCCCCGAGTGAGTTGAGGGAGTATTCCCAAACTCCACGGCAACCCGCTGGGATCTGTGCACTGCCCTCAGTGCTATTCCTGCACTCTGCAAATAGCCACACTGCTCTCGTTTATGCGCCCTGCCTGGCCCCTGGGGATGCAAGGGTGGCTGGCTCCCTGTTTAAAATAGTCACTACCTGAGTGATGTCTCCATTCTCTCTCTCTCTCTCTCTCTCTCTCTCTCTCTCTCTCTCTCTCTCTCTCTCTGGAGAGTGCCATCCCCTGTGTCGCAGTTCACTCCTGTGCATGCTCCCTTCAAACTCCCGAATACACCATCACCCTTTCTCCACTGTCCTAGGCTGGCCACCACCGTGTAGCCCAGGGACTCGGCTCCTCTATGATGCAGAATGCTAGGGGTCCCTCCCCTAGAGGAGCTGGGTGAGGGAGAATGTGGTGGCCAATAGACAAGCGGGCTGGATACACAGCTGGGAGCGAGCTTCGTTGTGTAGAGGGCCGCGTGCTGGTAAGAATCGCAGTCAGGGCTCCAAATCTCAGCGTTTCCTGCCCAGTGTCCAGCCCTGAGTTCAGGCTTCTAATCCAGAGTGAGGGAAAGATGCTCACCTTTCAGAAGCCAGGCAGATAGATGTCCAGTTGTTTAGTAGTGATTTTAAAGTTGACCTGATAAAAGCAACTTAAGGAAAGGCTTATTTGGGCGTGCAGATCGAAGGTGCCGTCTGCCGTGGTTAGGGAAGGCATGGGAGCAAAGAGCCCGAGGCAGCTGGACACACTGCATCCCCTGTCAGGAAGCAGAGAGAGATGGATGCTGGGGCTCAGCTCACTTTCTCCTTTTTATTCAGTCCTGGACCCTAGCCCAGAGATGGTGCTGCCCGTTTAGGGTGGGTCTTCTTATCTCAATTAACCCGAATTAGAAACTCTCTCACAGACATGTCCAGATTTTTGTTTCCATGGTGATTCTAAGTCTTAGCAAGTTGATGTTGATCACCAAGGACACACCTGACTAGGGAACCACCCCCAGGTCTACCCAGTGACCAGGCTCACATCACATGTAGGAGCTGAGATCACCTGTAATCTCCTTGGGAGGTGGAGGCCAAAGATCCAGAGTTCACCTTCATCCTTGGTGACAATAGTGAGTTCCAGGCCAGTCTGGGCTACATGAGACCCTGTCTCAGAAACAACAAACAAACAAATGATTTCTGGAGTAATGGCTCAGTGGTTAAGATCACTTGCTGCTCTTGCAGAGGACCCAGGTTCAGTTCCCAGCCACTACATGAAATCTCACAGCTGTGCACATACATACATGCAGGCAAAACACTGATACACCTAAAATAAATTTATCTTTTTTAAAAAACCCCAAACCTACAAAAACTATGTAGGGAGAAGTCTCCTTGTCCAGTGAACAGGCTATGCACAACTGAGGCTTCTCAGATAGCTGTATAGGTGCCCACACAGCCCAGCATCGGGAACTGCCCCAGGCGTGAACACTATAGCTCTTTGCAGAAGTAAAGCTTTGAGCTCAGGGCAGACAGAGGTTCGGGCCCCCATTCCAACACTGTTTCCTTGTGCATGGGGCGGTGGCTGCACTGTGATAAGCCCCAAGTAACTCATTAGTCAGCAGGTCGTCAAAAAAAAAAAAAAAAGGCCTGTCATCATAAAGCAGGGGCTGGCAAGATAGCCCGGAGGAATAAATAAAAGCCTTTGGTGCCAAGCCTGATGACTCACGTTAGGTCTCAAGTCTACCTGGCAGAAAGAGAAAACCAGCTCCTTTGAGTTGTCCTCTGACCCCCACTGTACTTGGTGCCATGACATGCGTGCATACCCATGTAGGAAATAAATAAATGTAATAGAGAAGGTTTTCAAAGTAAAAATGAAGCAGAATCCATGGACCGAGCACAAAGCTCATTGCCTCCGTAAGAGAAGAGCAGAGCTGGCTTTTGTCTGTGGTGACTCAGAGTGACTAGTGTTTTTAACAGTTCACTAGAAACAGGCTTCACAGAAGGATAAAGGTATTGCAGTCAGAGAAACACCCTTCTGCTTGTCCTAGACACTCAAGATGGCAGGAGGCCCCTGCTGGGTGCTTAGACACTGGCCCTTGTCTCAGCCTCCTGTACCCTGGATTGCTGGGGCAAAGGCAGATGTCCAGCTTGGTACCTTTCCTTTGGCTTCAGCTGGTGCAGGCCTGCTCGATGCCCCTGTTGTGATGTTGGGGCAAGGGCCCCGCCTCATGCCAACTCTAAGCTCCAAATGTGGCTATTAAGAAATGCAAGTGGGGGGCTGGAGAGACAGTTCAGAGGTTAAGAGCAGTGGCTGCTCTTCCATAGGTCCTGAGTTCAATTCCCAGCAACCACGTGGTGGCTCACAACCATCTGTAATGAGATCTGATGCCCTCTTCTGGCCTGCAGGCATACATGCAGGCAGAACACTCAACACTGTATACATAACAAATAAATAAATCTTTAAAAATTAAAAAAAAAAAAAAAAAAAAAAAAAGGGAAGGAAGGAAGAAATGCAGGTGTGGACACTGGTAACAGCCTGTGTCTTCCAGAAGAGACACAGTTGACTGGCGTGAAAGAGAACAACAGGTGCTTTGAATTTTCCCATGATTCCTACCCTTTCCTCCACACTCGCAGGAAGGCAACGATACAGTCAATTAACAGACTCCAGATCCAGCAAAAAGACCAAAAAACAAAACAAGTTATTAACCTAGTTTTGTTTTAGACATCCACTGTCAAATGTGTGTTTAGCTGGAACATCTTGGGGGTACTCATGGTACATCAGTGTTCCTCGGGGGCCTGCTTTGAGAACAACTGGAATAACATATTGATCTAAAATAAAAGGTTTGCCCAGCGCCAAGTGGAGACTCACTAACGGTCTGTTTTCTTCCTTGTGTGTCATGAACCCGCCCTCTGGTTCTAAGCAGTGTTAGAACTAAGTCTGAATCCTCAGACAGCAGCCCCATGAGGTGCAGGTATCAAGGCCCCCATTTGCCAAAGTGGTAACTGAGTCTTGACAAGACAGGAGTCACCCCAGGCCACAGAGCTGTGGGATGTGGACAGGAAGCTCAGTGTTCCCTTTGCCTGCTGTTCTAGCTTCCATTCTGTGGCTGTGATAAAGCATCCTGACCAGAAGTAACTTAGGAAATGAAAGGGTTTATTTTGGCTTACAGGTTGAAGCAGAAATCACAGAGGAACTCTGCATGCTGGCTCACTGTGGCTCACTCAGGCTTGTGCTAGCTTTTGACACAGCCCAGGACTGTCTGCATAGGGCATGGTGCCGCTCACAGTGGGCTGTGCCCTTCTACATCAATCAACAAATTGAGACGGTCCCTACAGACATGTCCACAGGTCAATCTGGGCTGTATTAAGTTGACAATTTAAGTTAACGAAGATATACCCACTTTCCTGCCCTGTCCCAGAGTTGGCCTGATGTGTTGAATGAAGAAGTGGCTGGGGGAGAGGGTTGGGGAGCACTGAAAACGTTTTGCCGTGCTGTGGATCCTTGCAACCAAATGCCTGGTTTTGTTGACTGTGCTTTCCTTCTTTCTCTATCCTTTAGAACACAAACCTGACCACTCAGGAGCACGAGAACATCATTGTGGTGAGTTGCCTTGACAACCTCCCTCCCATTCCCTCATCCCTCTAACAACCCCCCAGCCTGGTGCTCAGTCTGAGATTCTTCTAAAACCTCAGGCTGCACCAAAGCCCTGGCCATTGACAGGTCACTTTGCTGTCCCCTCCTCATCCTGCCTCAGTACGCAACACAGAGCACAGCTGACTGGACATGGGCATGATGGTCAGTCTTTGGGGTTCACTGCAAGCAGTTCTCTGTCACCCTCTCATTCCCAAGTCTCCAGGGAGGTGTGACTTTCACTTACAGCCATCACCCAGTTACAGGCCAGGTAAACCCTCTCTTTCTTGCCCCGGTTATGACCCCTAATTAATCCGCGACTAAAACCCCTCTAGTATACACAGTGAGATAATCTTTCTCAGAGTTCAGCAGCGTTCTAAGCACCTTTGGGTAAAGTATTTTCCTGGGCCATTTTAAGCTCTGAGACGTTGTAATGGAAAGGAAAGAACGGGCATTGCACCGATGGTGTGCATGTCCTGCTCTGTTACCCGAGTCCGCAGATGGTAGGCGCAACCTTGCCATCACAAATTCATCTGTCGTAGGAAGACAAATGGATGGGATCACTGCAAAATCGAGGTCTGTAGTGTGGGGAGTGGAGTGACAGAATCCTGAGAGAGCACCAGGAAGTCTCCCAGGGCAGTGACATCTGAGCTGGGCTTTGAAGCATCAATAGGAGTTTGCCAGATGAGTAAAGGCATCCCGGGAAGCACAAACAGCTCTATGGCATACTGTGGAAGCTTCAGCATTGCTAGAGCATAAAGCGTAAGGGAGCAGGAAGCTGGGAAACAGAGCTAGCATTGGAGGTGAAGCAGGACACTGGTCTGGAGAGAACAGGGTGAGCCTGTGAGGAGAGGCTGCAGCTTTGGGAGTAACATGCCAGGCCTGGTATCCCTTGCGCTCATCCAGCTAAGCCAGGCCCTGTGTGCACGCCAGGAGGTGAGCTGCTGGCCTTTCATAGCTCCGTGGGATCAGGAGCACTTCTTCCCCTGGTCTGGCACGTGGTGCATACTTTCTCCTGGTGTCCTGTCAGTGAGTCAGCTTGTGTAGTAGACCTTTACAAACTCCAGCTCTGTCCTAGCAGAGGCTGGCCCTGCCATTGAGGACTCGATTTGTACATTCCAGGTCCCCAGCAGATTAGTCATGATTAAAAGCATGCCTCAGTTGAGGCAAGGAGTGGTTATGGATGATGGAGGGGCATAGGGGAGAGGCAGCTGGTCCTGTTTGCCAGTCGGGGTGCTTCCAGAACCAGGTTGTCTTGAAGTGTGGGAGAGTGTCACCACAGGGAAAGACAGAGAAAGGACCAGTGTGCACATAGACAGCGGTGAGACCGGCTGGTCATTGCCGGTCTGTGTGAGTGCTGCAGGGGAGGTTGTGTCCCGAGTCCTTCTAGACACCATGGCCTGGAGTAGGGATGAGACTCTGGCATACACAGAAGCCTTAGGGAGAAGTTTATTCTGAGGAACCTGGCTAAAATGGCTACATTAAGGCCTGTGCTGTCATCGCCCGCCATGCCCCCCACCCTCCAGGCACATGGGCTTGCACACACATCCTGCACTGACCCGCTTTCCATGATGGAGAAGAAAGCAGACTTAATGGTAACATGGGTTCAGGCTCAGAGAATCTAAACCTGGCTGTGACAATTACTTGAAGAACTTTTAAAAAAAATTTTTTTTTATTATTAATTTATGTGTGTGGGTGTTTTGCCTGCCTGTATGTCTGTGTACCATGTGCCAGCAGTGCTAATGGAGGTCAGGAGGGCCCATTGCATCCCCTGAGTTACAGATGGTTGTGAGCCATTGGAACTGAACCTGGTCCTCTGCAAGAGCAGCCATCTCTTTAGCCTGGGTGAAGAAAGATTAGCGTTATTAAAAACAGTTGTCCTTGGGCTAGACCTTAGCTGTTATCAACCTGTGGGTCTCGACTCTTTGGGGGGTGTGGAACAACCCTTTCGCAGGGGTTGCTTATCAGATATCCTGTGTAACAGATATTTACATTATGTTTCATAACAGTAGCAAAATTACAGTTATGAAGTAGCAATGAAATAGTTAATGGTTGGAGGTCACCACGGCATGAAGAACTGTGTTGAAGGGTCGCAGCGTTAGGAAGGCTGAGAGCCCCTGGGCCAGAGCGCTGGCTCAGCAGTTAAAAGCACTTGTTACTCTTTCAGAGGACCCAGTTTCAAGTGCCAGTTCCCATGGTGGCTCACAACCATCTGTAACTCTAGGCACTCATGTGGTACCCATTCATATGCACCTGGGGCACTTAGCTAGCATGTGCAAGGTCTTGGGTTCAATTCCCAGCACCACCAAAAAACAGAAACGGGAGAAAAAAAAAACATTCAAGATAGTAAAAAATAGTCACCCTCAGGACCTGTGGGCGATTTGAGGAGCTCTGAGGATGTCAGGCTCCATGAGTCTCTGGTGGAAGCCAGGATGGCATTGACACATAACCTCCGCATATCCTCCTGTGTTACCACGTCTCTAGATTTTAGACCATCTGGTACAATGTGAGCAGGTGCCAGCTGCCCCGTGGTAGTGCCTTGGGGACAATGGCAGAAGTCTCTACTTTCTGTCCAGACACAGTTCCCCCCCCCCCAAATATTGTGAACCATGGTTGTTGAATACACAGATGAGGGGCCCATAGAAGGCTGACTTAGCTCTGATATTGCTAGTATTTCACTGTGCTTTGTTGTTGTTGTTGTTGTTGTTGTTGTTAAGTAGGTTTTGAGCCAAGCCTAGTGGCACAGGTGTATTTTCCTAGCTACTTAGAAGACTGAGGCAGAAGGATCACAAGTTCGAAGCCTGCCTGGGCTACATAATGAGTTCAAGACAGTCTGGCCAATTTAATGAGACTTTTCTGGAAATAAAAAAATAAAAAGGGGGGCTGCAACATTGGCTTAGTGGTAGAGCCCCAGCCTAGAGTGCCCCAGTGAGGGACTGGGGACATGGCTCAGTGGTAAAGCACTTACCTTCCACTAAAATGGGTGAAGGCCTAGGTTTTCTATCCTTAGAACTAAAAAAAGGAAGGGAAGATGGCCTTGCCCTTTTCCCGTTACCATCTTCAAGGGCTGTTTACACACAGTAACAGCTTCTGGCAAGGGTCTTGTTCTTCATGAGAGCAGGGTGACAAGGGACGTGTCCCACAGCTGTCTCTCCACCTGTCAGTGCAGCCTGTAGACCCTTTCAGGTCTTTCTGTAAATGTCTTGCTCAAACGCCTCTCCCTCTGCATAGTGACATCTGCAGAGGGAAATTCCTCATTTTGAAGGTACCCTGGGCATTATCAGAGTGCAACAATTCTTTCTCTCTGGCCTTCACTCTCAAGATGCCTTTGGAACAGAAATATCTCTAAGTGGTCTGGGGCCAGTTCACCCTCATGAGACCTACTTTAATAAAGATGCCTCTAGCCAGGCGGTGGTGGCGCACGCCTTTAATCCCAGCACTCGGGAGGCAGAGCCAGGCGGATCTTTGTGAGTTTGATGCCAGCCTGGCTACCAAGCGATATCCAGGAAAGGCACAAAGCTACACAGAGAAACCCTGTCTCAAAAAACAAAAACAAAAACAAACAACAAATAATAATAATAATAATAATAATAATAATAATAATAATAATAAAGATGCCTCTAGGAGGCATGTCCAACCTTTTGACATCGTGGCACAGCATTGGCATCTGCAAAATTCATGCTCAGGAGCCATGTGTTGAGTTACCAAAATACCCAAAAAACCTCCATGTTTTACACTTACTTACTGTTTATGCGCCGTGGTGTATGTGTGGAGGTCAGCAGGCAACTCGAACAGGTTCACTGGTCCTTCTGTGTGGGTCCCTGGAACCCAACTCAGGTCAAGAAGCTTGCACAGCAATCCCCCCAAGCATCTCTCCAGCTCTCCTAGTGTTCTGGAGTTCGCGATTTTGTGAACTGCCTTCGTAGCGACCCAAGGGCTGCAAGCTGGACATGCTTGTCATTTTTATTTAACTGCTGTCTTTCCAGTCCGGTGGCCTCAGTGCTCAGACTCTATGAAATGCCAGTTTGGTGCCTTTCTCATGGGCTGCTCTGGATTCTCTGAGCCATCATACCTAACATGCCAAGCAAAGGGCCTGGCTTCTGGGGGGGGGGGGAGAGGGGGGGAGAGAGAGAGGGAGAGGGAGAGAGAGAGCGCTTGCTTATTGATTATATCAGTATATTTAAATACAGTCAGCACTTCATGACCAACCGAGACCTGGCAATCTCCGTGACCCACTGTCTCTTTATCTGTACCCGTGGGCCTAAGGATCAGATGAGGTTCTGACTTGGCCTGGGCACTTGACAACTGCTGTCAATGCTAAACCAGACTCCCACCCCCACTGTATGTAATTCACTTCCGTTAGGAAGGAGGCCTGGCATGAAGGGACTAGAGGGACCCAACCCAAGGGGACCACACCCAGCCTTGCACTGGTACCTGGGTAGAACGTGGGCAGTGCCCCGTGAGCAAAGAAGGGACCTCCCATGCTGTTGCTGCCTCTGTGACCCGAAGCCTTCTTTTGTTTAACGAGCAGGGCTGTGCTGGGTTGTCTGGCCCTGGGGTGGAGAGTTGGGCACGGTCTGCTTCCAGGAGGCAGAGGAAAGACAGCAGATAACTGAGGCAGTGGCCGGGCTGGTCAGGTCGCAGGGAGGCCTACCACTGCCTTCCATATCATGCTGTCCTGATTGCCCGGGTTCTCCTTCAACATCGTCCTTGCCCCCGTACTCTGGTCTGTTCCGTGGTAATGTGAGGAGTGGGGCTGTCTAACTAGAGTGAACAGTAACCCACACATGAGGTCGACAGAGTGGCCCCGAGTCCTGGTTCTGCTGCCTGCCAGCTGTGCACCACCCTAGGCCTGTGCGTTCGCCTCTCCAAACTTGGCCTTCCATTCTCAGTGGATCAGTACAAACTCTTGCATGTGACTACAGTTGTAGTCAAGCAGGCTGAAGACCACCATTGCGAGCCCTGTCATTCTGTCGTCTACATGGCAGTTGCTCTGTGTCTGGGTGGGATGGTGAGAGGTGGGACTTGCCCTGCACTGGGCTGGGCACCCCTGACCTCAGTTACCTGGGACTGCCCAGCCACAGAAATGGAGCCAGAATGACAAGGTGATAATCTTTTTTTTTTCCTTCCAAAAATCATTGGTATTGTGTCAGTTGAAATGGAAGGTGTCACCTGTGGCTGGTGGCCACCATGCTGGATAGGACTAGACAGAAGAGAAGAGGTCTGAGTGGTGATTGCTGCCGCTCTGTCTGTGGAGATGACTTCCTCTCAGAGGATCGCCCACCTGAGTACCTGATCACCAGCAATCTCAATCTTTGAATTCCTCCTCTGTGGTACCAGGCATTGAACCTGGGGCCTCACACATACTAAGTAAGCACCCCATCACCAAGCTGCATCTTAACACTTTTTTATTCTAACTTGTTTGTTTATTTTGTTTTTGTTTTTTCGAGACAGGGTTTCTCTGTGTAGTTTTGGTGCCTATCCTGGAACTTGCTCTGTAGATCACAGAGATCCACCGGCTCATTACTTGTTATTTTAACATAAAGTCTTGATGTCCGGTTGCCCAGGATGTCCTCAAACTCACTCTGTAGCTCAGTCTGACCCTCTAATTTCAGACCCCTGCCTCAGCCTCTCAAGCAGTGGGATGACTCCTGGACCTGGCTCACCTCCTCTATGCAGTCTTTTCCACACTACCCCTAGAACCAGCCAGGCCTTATTGTTACACAGCAGACCCCAAGGAGACTTGGGCTGCACTTGAGACAAAGCCACTTGCTCCAGTGGTCTCAAGACCAGGATTTCAGCCAGGATTCTGCCCAGCCTGTGTGCTCATCCCTAAGCTTGGTGCCAGGAGCCCAGCCACCTCTCCTCTCCCCACCCACACATGCACAGGTAGGAACATAGAAGGTGCCCAGATCCCTTAATTTTTTTTAATGATTTATTTATTTTTGTTTTATATGCGTTGATTTGCCTGTATGAGGGTGTTAGATCCCTTGGAACTGGAGTTACAGGCAGTTGTAAGCTGCTTTGTAGATGCTGGGAATTGAACCCGGGTTCTCTGGAAGAGCAGCCAATGTTCTTAAGCACCAAGCCGTCTCCCCAGCCTCCTAGATCTCTTCTTTAAAATGGCATCATGTTCATCCAATAAGATGTCCTGCTGCTTAGTCAGGAGTGTGGGCTTGAAGATAATATGGACAGATGCCAGTTAGGCATGAAACCCCTTAAGTTAGATGTGCCACTGTGGGTCTAGCCTGGAGCCTTCCTGCACTCTGGAGTCCTGATCTGTTCATTAGCAAAGGAGCTCTACCCAGTGGAGGGTAGAGAGGGGTGTTTGCATTTCATTGCATGCAGTTATCTTCTGCAGACCACTCCCCTCGCTCCCACCCCCCCCCCATCCCCACCCCCAAGTCCTGCTGACTGATGGCTGTTCCTTTTCTCGTAGGCAATTGCGCCTCTGCTGGAAAACAACCACCCACCACCAGATCTCTGTGAATTCTTCTGCAAGGTATGGTATCACTGCAGTGGGCTACCAAAGGCCACCACCTTTTGCACCGGTGTGCAAGCCAGAGTGCGTCTGAATGCACTGGCTGAACATCAGTCTAGTCAGGGTCCCAGGTGTAGGCAGGAAGGAGGCTTGCAGGTACCCATCTTGGGGCTGCTGTCCTCTGACAGACAGGCTAAGGAAGAACCGGGCGTCTGGCTTTTCTGTGGACTATTCCTGGCTGTCTTGGGAGGCAGCTTGCAGCCAGTCTTCTGGATTCCTGACGTCAGAGCTGGGTTATTCTTAGCTGAGGCTCCTCTGAGCACTGGCTGGCCCAGGGTAGGGGCCTGGCTGCAGGGCTTTCCCTGGACAAGGGAAACTGGCAGCATGTGCCAGGTCAGCTTGGAGGAGCCACAGAGCAGGGCAACATGCCCAGGGACCTGATGCCAACCTCACAGCAGTTTGTATGCAACATAGCCAGCCACACCAGGGGACAGGGCCTTCCCAGAACAACAGCTCACAGCCTGGAGGGGTTGGGCTGGTACACAAATCTGTCTTTCCTTTGTTCTCTCTCTCTCTCTCTCTCTCTCTCTCTCTCTCTCTCTCTCTCTCTCTCTGTATCGTGTGTGTGTGTGTGTGTGTGTGTGTGTGTGTGTGTGTGTGTGTGTGTATGTGTGTGTCTCGCGCGCATATTTACTGTAATAACTTGATATCCTTGGAAAGACACATGCTTGCATCTCCCTAGCACTGCCATGTCATAGCCCTGCAGACTGACTTCCTTTGTCCAAACTCTGTGGTTCCCTTAAGCACCATGTGGTGCCCCTGCCCCCTTCTGCAGCCCCATGCTGCCCATTGGGAGCCTGTCGGCCATGCTCATCATGAAATAAGCGTGTGAAGCAGAAACGGGGTCCTGGGTGGAAACCCTAGTTTTTCTGTCCCTTGGATGGCCGGCATCAGAGTGCTGGGAGTGGTGCTTGGAAAATGGGACAAGACTGTGTTCTCTTTGGCTCTGCTTCACCTATAAGGAGACCTTTCCCAGTGACTCACTCATTGGCCAGCCCCTTTTTCATCCAGGGGGCAGTTCAGGACCCAGCACAGAAGCCCCTTTTTCATGTGGTCCAAGCCAGCGAGTATCCATCAGCATGGCAAGCCCGCACAGGAGAGAGGCCTCTGCTCCAACATTCTTTGTCTGCTCCTAGGCAGATAGAGTAAGAGATCCCAGGCCTTTGGCATTTGCTTATTCTATGTATTCTATGTGTTGGTGCGCACATCTGCCATGGTGAGTGTGTGGAGGTCACAGGATAACTTGTTGTTGGGAGTCAGTGCTCTCTTTCCACCTTGTGGATTTTGGGGATTTAAGTCAGGTTGTCAGGCTTGGTGGCAAAGCCCCCTACCTACTGAGCAACCTCACCAGACTCCCAAAGTAAGTCTTTTCCCTGGGGTTCCTGCTAGCAGGAAGTAAAGTAAGAGAAAATGGACCTTGGGCAGTCCCTGCTGGAAGAGGCGAGGATCTGGCCAGTGCCTCGGGGATTCAGGCTAAGTCCAGGGAGAGGAGCTTTATTGCTACAAAGCCCTTCCCTCCAGCCCCCAGGTCCTTTCTGAGAGTCTCTGTCTTCATACAGTGCTTCCTGCTGGACATCCAGGCCTCAAACACAAAGGTCTGAGGAAATTTTGCTGGCCAGATTTCCCAGAAAAGCCCTAGGCTCTTCCTCCCAGGTCCATTGGCCTCGATAAGAGTTGCGGATGGAACTCCTCCTGGGCTAAGGGGCTCATATGTACAGCAGCTCAGTTGGGTAAGATCAGTGGGGCAAGGAAGCTTGTCTGCTCAGCGGAAGTCCTTCTCTTCAAAAACAAGGCACCAGGGGATGGAGGGTGTGGCTTCTTGATAGAGCGCTTGCCTAGCACAGACCCTGAGCCTTGCATTTGATCCTACCCCTGCATAAAACTGGGTGTGATGACTCACACCTGTAATTTCCCAGCACTCAAGAGATGGAAGATAGGAGAATGGGTGTCAGATTCATCTTTGGCTACGCAGTACATTCCAGGCCAGCCTGGGCTATGTGAGACCCTGTCTTAAAAAAAAAAAAAAAAATGCCAGTGTGAGGGACTCCATGATGATGAGGAAGGAGGAGCCAACCTTGGCCTGTGGACTCCTGCAAGATCTTGACAGCAGCCACTGAAAAGCCAGAGGCCACCCACATGCAGAATGTTCGTCAGCTTCTTAGAGAAGCCTGATGGACCTTACACAAGGGATGCGATTTGAGGCAGAACAGACCCATCTGAAAGAGTCCTAAGAGCAACAAAAGATCCTATATCCTGCCCCCCCCCCCCATTCTCGTAAAGGAAAAGCATGATGCTCTGGTTTTCACCCGGTTGAGTTAGAAACCTAAGTCCACCCACAGATGTGTATAGCAGGTTTAGTAAGTTGTCAGAACTTTGAAGTAACCAAAAGTGTTCCTCAGTAAGTGGATGAATATTAACTGTGGTCTGCCTGTGCAGTGGGATCTGTGAATGCGTGTGCACGTGCATGCAGAAGTCAGAGGACAACCTCAGGTGCCTTTCCTCAGGCAGATTTTGTATTTTGACAAGTTTCTTCACTGCGGTGGGACTTGCCAATTGGCTAGGCTGTGGCTGGCCAGTGAGCCCCCTCCTGTCTCTGCCTCCCCAGTGCTGGGATTACAAGCATGTTGATTTTCCTTTTTATGTATGTGTAAATGTATGTCACATGTTACATTTATGTGGGTTCCCTTGGAGGCCAGAAGAGGGCACCAGATTCCCTGGAGCTGGAGTTAGAGGTGGCTGTGAACTGCTCAGTGTGGGTGCTGGGAACCAGATTCCCATCTTTTGCAGCTTAACCTTCCTAACCTACTTCCCTCTTAACTGTGGAGCCGTCTCTCCTGCCTCTTGCCTGGGTTCTGGGGATGGAACCCAGCAAATGCTCCACTGACTCATCTCCCCAGGCTCCATCAAGGGACCGTTACTCAGCACTGCAAAGAAATGATCAGCCAGGTGTGGTGGTGCACACCTGTAATCCTAGCAGTGGGGAGACTGAAGCAGGAGGGCAGCCTGAACCACTTAGTGAGACCTTGTCTCAAAAAAGGAAGGGAGGCCGGGCGGTGGTGGCGCACGCCTTTAATCCCAGCACTCGGGAGGCAGAGCCAGGCGGATCTCTGTGAGTTCGAGGCCAGCCTGGTCTACAAAGTGAGTTCCAGGACAGGTTCCAAAGCTACACAGAGAAACCCTGTCTCTAAAAACAAAACAAAACCAAGAAAGAGAGAGAGAGAGAGAGAGAGAGAGAGAGAGAGAGAGAGAGAGAGAGAGAGAGAGAGATGGTGAAGCCTCAAAGAGAGAGAGAGATGGTGAAGCCTCAAAGAGCCAGCAGGGAACACTGGCCTCACACCCATGAGTGTTACCACTTGGGGACACCATACTGCACAGGCTGCATCGCATGCCTTTGTGATTTCAGCTATGAGTTAAGCATCTATAGTCTCCAAATCTGAAATCCAAGATGCTCCAAAAACCCAAAACTTTGAGTGCGGACCTGACACCATGTGCAGGAAACGGTCAAAATTGGCGCACTAAAATCGTGGCATAAAATTACCTTCAGGCTCTACATAAAAAAATGAATCTACTACTCTTCAGGTCTCCACATTTCAGATAGGGCCTATTAACTTGTGCATACGGCTCTGGGAGGGGCAGGCTGCTAGAGAAGTTCAGAGTTCAGTGGTTGCAAAGGCTGGAGGAAGGGCAGGGCACTAAGCCAGCAGAGTTCAAGGCAATGCTACTATATACCACTGTCATGGTGGTGCATACCTTTAGTCTTGGGTCCAGACTGTTAGAATGTGCACCCAGAGGCCACCCCAGTGTAGACTGGACTAAAGACCCTGTGACATGCACTGGCACGTCATAGGCTAATCACCTGCAACAAGTGTTCTGTGGTACTGTGAGCGGTTGACAGATGGGAGACTGTGACTCACCTCCACTTTGCAGTTTTGCTGTGAGCCTAAGCCTGCTCTAAAGCATGCGGTCTTCCTAAATACGCTGCAGCAACATTCAGCAGGGAAAACTATCTCCTTGTTGGGCTTGGTAACATCCTCTGGCCTCTGGAAGCAGCAGGCTGTGGGTGGGGCTCCCCCAGCCTGCACTGATTCTGTCCCTCTTCTTCCCAGCACTGCAGAGAGCGGCCCCGGTCCATGGTGGTCATCGAGGTGTTCACACCGGTGGTTCAGAGGATCCTTAAGCATAACATGGTGAGTGCCTGGACAGCCTTGGGTGGGTGGGCGTGGCCGGTGGCTGTTTCAGGTGCTGCAGGTTGGTGCAGCCTGTCCTCCAGGACTGTTTTTCTTCACTAAAGCGGGTAGAAAAACCTTTTTCCAGTAGATGAGAATAGATGCTGTGGCTGGGGGCGTGGCTTCCATGCAGAGTGGTCCCCCCTGTGGGACATAGGCCGTACTCTGCTCTCTGGGATGTGCAGGGGGACTCCTCACTCTTGAAGGATGCACTGAGCACAGGGTGTACAGGGGCGAGAGCAGCGCCAGTGGGAAAAGCCTAGCAAGTGTGGCCTCAGCTGGGCATAAATATCAACATCACAGTGGTGACTGCTGGACCCTCACCCTGAGGATCTCTCCCACCCCCACCCCACCCACCCCCGTAGCCTGTCACCCCAGCACAATCTTAGGAAACAAAATATCTGCCCAGATCATTCAAATCAAGAAAAGTTTGAGCAGGTGCCCATGCCATAGGAAGGACACATGACAGCTGAGTGTCATGTGCAGTCCCAGATGGGACCCCAAAACAGACAAAGGACATTATGAGGGATGGAGATGTTCAGTTAGTAGACTGCTTGCCCAGCGTGCATGAGGCCCTGGGTTCTGTCTCCAGCACCTCATAAACCAGGTGTGGTGATGTGCCCCTATAATCCTAGCCCTGGGGAAATAGAAGTAGGCAAACCAGTTCAAGGTCATTCTCAACTACATTATGAATATAAGGCCAGCTTGTTCTACATGAGACCAGTCTGTCTCAAAAGCAGAGGTGGCAGGGGCATACATATTAGGAGGAAGCGATGGAAATCTAAACAGAGTAGAAATTAGTTCATTTTTGAAAACATAAAGGCTGAACTTAATTATCCCCTTTAAGGACCCGACATTCAACATGTGTGGCACTTAGTGTGAGAATGGCAAATATTTTCTCAGTACCGCGTGTAGGACAGCTGAGACTTAACAAGCAAGACCTGCTGGCTGACCACGGGCCTACAACACAGACGAGGCCAAAGAGTAACAAACATGCACTCCTGGAGGTTTATGGGGCACCTTTTCAGAGCCAAGCAATATGGTGACATTATCTCAGTGACAGCTCTCTGACATTATGTACACAGGCGTCTGGGGCCAGAAAGACTGGGCTGGGTCACCAGGGTCTGTGTCACCATGAGTGTGCATGATGTGGGGAGTGGACATCTAAGGCCAGGACACCTCGAGTGGTCCTGAGCCAGCCATCAGCTGGCTTGTTCTTTTAAGGTTTGCTGGGCACATGAAATGCCTCTGAGAAAGGGCAGCCTGGGAAATCAGTTCATGTGCCACATACTATCCTGTGTCCACAGCAAGCCTCTGGGGGTGGAGTGTATAACCCAGCCCCTCCCCCAGTCGGGAGTAAGAGTTCTTGAAAGTTGCACTACCCCACCTTCTGTACTCATGGCAGACATCACTAATCAAGTGCAGCACACTTGCAGCATCAGTGAGAGTTTTCCCACTCAGTGCTCCATGTAGTAGGAGCAACTGGAAATCTTGTGGGTACCATGAATAGATCCTGCCTGTTGCTTTTGAATATAAGCGATTCTGGGTTTTTATTGATAGTCAATAAACATTTCATAAGGGTTCTTTGGGGCAGGGGGCTTCAAGGGATTGAGTCACCAGTCTGGACTCCAAGGGCTCAGGCGTGTGCTGTTAGCCATGCACTTGGTTCATCTCATGGGCTTTCAGGAGTGACCATGGGATAAAATTTTCAATACAAATAAGAAATAACTCCAGGGCAAATGCATAATTTACATCGTCTGCTGGCCTGGCCTTTGAGGGGTGCCCCCTCAGCCACCACAGGCATCAGGGACATTAAGTATTTGGGCCACACTTGACTCTTGGTGGATCGTGGCCGTACGTAGGTTGACAGGAAGCACAGACAGGAACCTAGGGCAAGCAGGAGCTGTGGAGCGGTGGCTTGGAGTCCCATGACCACACATCCTGAACAGGGCTCAGGGAGGCAGTGTCTCTGTAGATTCGTGTAACCCTAGAGGTGGAGCGGGTAGAGGTGGATTCCCCCACCTCCATTCCACAGAGCCCTTCATAATCCAGATTGGCTTGACAGGCTGAGGCCACACAGCTTTTCTGTCACCTTTTGTAAGAGAATGGGGCACCATGGGCAGCTCCCTCGATAGGAAGGCAAGGTAAAGTACCTCAAAGTCACCCTGCAGGACTCCATTCCTAGCTCAGTGTTGTATGTGTGCATGCCTACAGTCTGCACATGTGCCTGTGCATGAGTGTGTGTGGGTGCACAATCCTTAAGCCCCTCCCTGGGTTCTGTTCTTTCCCTGTGTAAACAAATGACCTTAAAGAGTACGCTGTAAGGAAAGCTACACCCCTACTCCTGTGCTGGGGATTGAATCCAGGACTCCGCCCCTGAGCCTGAAAGTTGGGTTTTTTCAGTTGGTCCCATTGAGCTGGGGAGGATGAGTCAGGTGACACCAAGTGTCACCCATGAGGCATCTTGCTGGCCAAATACATCATTTTTCCCAGAGCTGGTGCAAGAGTGTGTATGTCTTCTCACTGACCAGGCTATGTACCTGTGGCAGAACAGTGTGGGCCGGTACCTGTCAACCTCACCATCCCATCCCTAGATGAGCATGGGACAGAGCACAGATGGACAGTAAGGCCTGAAAGGCTTTCCCTAAAAGTGCCACCCTCTTCCTTCATTATCCAGTTCTCTAGACAAATCTAAGACTCACCAAGCCCCTGGGCCACTCCGGGTTGGGCTTGCTCTGCCCACGCTTGCTGATGTCACACTCACATTATGCCACTCAGCTAGAGCAGGAAGAATCCCTTTGTCCTTGGCCAGGGCCCGTAATTAAGCCTCAAGTGCAGTCGCAGATGGACGCCTGTGGCTCTAGATGCAGCTGTCCCCCAGGTTAGGAGCACTGCCTTTTTAAGTATCCATCTTCCTCCTCATCACTGCAGCCACCTCCCTCTCCCCCACCCCCTTCAATGACGCGACCACACTGCCCTTCCCTGGCTGTGTTCTTGCACACTGGCTGCCTCCTGCGCGCCCACGCCTAACACCTACATCTCCTTCCAGCTCCTGGTCACCTCAAGCGCATCCTCATTTGCGCATAGTTCTCACTGTGGTCTCACTGTGGCCCAGGCTGGTCTCAGACTCAAGAACTTCCTGCCCCTCAAGAGCTAGGAAGGAACCTAGGCGTGTGCCATCATTCCTGGCTCTCTCTGTGCCTATGAAGGTTGTTTGTGGTCTTCAGACACTCTTTGCTCAGGACACCAGGGGTGTCTGGGAAGCCCCTTGTTCCTGGAGTCATCCCCACTCTGAAGCCAGCTTCCTCTGTCACACCTCCACTGAGGAGGTGTCTCCTCACTGCCTGTGATAGGGTATGTGGAGCCTCACTCCCCCCAGAGCCACCTTCTCTTCCCAACCCCAGGAGATGAGTATCCCTTCTCTCTTACTCTACATTGGAGTCTGTCTGACCGCCGAGTGCCTCGGACACCAGCTCAGAGGTTAAGGTGGCTACCTTAAAGGAACTTGTAGTTTCCCAGGGCGACCAGAGGCCAGGCAGGACATCTGCCACTCAAGGTGGTGTGGGGGCTAGACCTGGACTTGATGACCTCTACCTGCCCAGCATAGCCATGGGGTGGGAACAGGCAGCCTGCACGAGGACCCTCCTGACCATGGGAGTGCAAGTGGGATTGTCTCCCTGTCCCATCTCCTGCTGGCTGTGACTCAGTAATTCTGCCTTTGCTGTCCCTGCAGGACTTTGGGAAGTGCCCGAGGCTGAGGCTCTTCACCCAGGAGTACATCCTCGCCCTGAACGAGCTCAATGCAGGCATGGAAGTGGTAAAGAAGTTCATTCAAAGGTGTGTCTCACTCACCCACCCACCTTCTCTCCCACTTCATTCCCTGTCCCAGACTACCTGGCTTAAGATACACGGGGAAGAACTGTCTCGCCTTGTAGGAAGCACTTCGTTGGACTCTCCCAGCCCTGCAAGGTCCCAGCTACTTGCTTATTGTGTGACATTGAGCCTGTCACTCAGCCTCTGTGATCCTGGGAGGTTACTGTGCAAATAAATACCACATGAGGAAGCCCTTAGCCTCCTGGAGGGGATCTCCTGAATCATGTTCTTGTCTCTGTCTGTTCCCCACCCTGGGGGGAGCTGTGGGTGTTTAGGGTGGAACAAGGACCAGGGACAAGAACAGCGCTGGCTTCTCACCATGGCCTGTGCTCTGTGAAGTTTACTTTTCAAACGTTCTTGTGCCTCGGTTTCCCCGACTGTGAAATGAGGTCCCCAATACCTATGCTATCCAGTGACAATCCCAGTGAGCTGAAATGTGCTATGTTGTCCTGTGTTTTAAGAAAACCTGACTTGGGTGCTGGGGGTGTGGCCCAGTAGGCAGATTGCCTAACATGCTTGAAGTCTGTGGTTCCAGCACTTGGTTAGTGGAGGCAGGAGGATCAGAGGTCCCAGAAGTCCAGAACCAGCTTTGGCTACATAGCAAGTTCACATTCAGCAGGTGCTACAAGAGACGCTGTTTGCAAAAGAAGAAAGAAAAAGAGCCTATTAATCCAGTGATGAACTGGGAGTTGTAGCCTGTGCCCACCGCAGTTTCACAGTGTATTCCCACACTCGAGCAGGTTGTTCTTCTGTGGGGCCTGGTGTTGACAGGGTCCCTTCTAAAGGGGCAGGGCAGGCCTGTCTCAGTGGCAGCTGTGATGACACTTTCCTAGAAAGGTTGCATACATCATCCTGGGTACACAGACCAGCCCGTTTTACAGATAAAGACCATGTCTCAGAGAGCCCCAAAACAAACAATAGACGGTAACATCTATTATGAGCACAGTGATGTTGGAGGGGCCGTGCTCAGCTAAGGTGACCTGAATGACGTGGGGTCTTTTGTTGTGTTTTGGGGTGATTGTTTTTTGAGACAGGGTTTCTCTGCGTAACAGCCTTGGCTGTCCTGGAACTCTCTCTGTAGACCAGGCTGTCCTCAAACTTACAGAGATCTGCCTGTCTCTGCCTCCTGAGTGCTGGGATTAAATGCATGCACCACCACTACCTGGCTGCATGACTTTTTTTTTACAAAGCACACTTTGAGAGTAAAATTATATCATGAATAGTCATTCCAGAAACGCCTGTACAAATGGGACTGTCCTGGGACAGAGCCACCATATGCTGCATCCTTCTGTGAGCGAAGTTTGATCCTCTTGTCACCACTGAGGAGGGTTCTCTTCACACAGCCCAAGGTCTAGGGAGAGAGTCTAAGCAGCTGGCAGGCCACTCCACTGACACCCCAGCTCTGCTCGAGTCACCAGCCACATGGCACAGGTTCCCCACCTGTCCTCACCAGAGCTGGCAGAGTAGGTGGTCTCACACATAGGCAGTCCCTCAGCACCTCAACTCCACCTCAGGCTAACAGCTGCTCCACAGCCTCCTCACCTTCCCTCTGCTCTCTTCCAGCATGCATGGCCCCACAGGGCACTGCCCACATCCCCGGGTCCTGCCCAACCTTGTGGCTGTGTGCCTGGCTGCCATTTACTCCTGCTACGAGGAGTTCATCAACAGGTCAGTGTGACTGTGGTGGGTGGGTCTGGGTGAGGGCACACTGCCACCTTGTCCTGGGAATGTGTTGCTGAGGAGGGTGGCTTGTCACCCCTCTCTAGTGGGAAGGCGGAGTGGCTGTTGCTGCCTTGACCTCATGCTGTCTGCCAAATGCCTTGGCCCGTTTTTGTGGGGCTGAGAAGCTGTCAGTAGCTGCAAGGCCACAAGGCACCTGGGCTCCAGTTACTGGTATCCTATGCTGAAGGACACTCACTATGGGGCAGGGTGACACCCCGAGGGAGTGGGGTGAAGGACTGTTCAGACATGCAGGTGTGTGTGACACTCTAGGCGTTGTGGTAAACACTTGTCATTTTAACCTTCTGGAGGCTGAGGCAGGAGGATTACAGGTTTAAGGATACATTGTGAGAACCTGTCTCAAAAAAAGAGAAACAGATGCACGTGTGGAGTGTGTACATGTGTGCACTTGTGTGTACATAGGGGAGGGAACATTAAGGTGTGTCCCAGCTTTGCCATTTGGGAACGTGGGGCTTGGTGTGTGGTCTGCACATTATTTTTCTCAAGAGCCTGCTGCAGAATAGTGCTTTTTTTTTTTTTTTTTTTTTGCGTACTAAGAAGTGACTGCATTGTGCCTGTAAACATTTCCTCTCCTGGGGTCAGTGTTCTTGGGGACACACCTAGATCTCTGACTACAACAGAACCTGTCTGGTGGGGAGACAGGCATGTGCATGGTAAAACTGGGTAGTGAGGGAGCCAGAAGGGGTTTACTCGGGGTGCTTGTCTGGGAGAGGAGGCCCAGAAAGAGTAAGAGCCTAGGATTTAAGTGGAGCATGTGACTACTGTGGGCAGCTGCCGGGACCCCTGACCCAGGAGACTGGGTATGGCACATTTATTGTGTGTCTCACCCCTCCCCCCAGTTTTGATACAGACCCTGTTTGTCCTGGATGAGGCTCTTTAGGGGTTAAGGAGGGTCACAGGTGCCGTTGATCTGTGAGCAACTTTCTATAGTATACTTCTAGGTCATCAGAGGCTGATACGCAGGACATCGTGGAGTCTGCTGCAGCTACCCAGTTGTTCAACTGAGTCAGCACAACTCCAAGGGGCCCCCACTGTCTAGGCATCATTAGAGCCAGGGGATTGGGCAGCATGTACTGAAGTATTCTCTCAACAGAAAGCTCTAGTGCCTTTGGGGGTCACTGAACTTGGGTAAATTGAGCTTCTAAAACTAACAGGCAGAGGACAGGAAAGGGGCTATGACAAATAGGTAGTAGGGCACGAGAGCAGAGGACTGTTGTTCTTGGTTCTGGTCCTGATATATTTTGCCTGAGAGGAGACCTCAGGCAATAATAAACCATTTCCTTGTTTTGGAAAGGGTGGCCAGGTCCCAGGGGTCAGCTCAAAGGCCATGCTGCCTCTTCTCATAAGAATACCAGCTCCCAGCCGGGGGTGGGGGTGGGGTGGGGGGAGGGGGTGGGGGGGGTGGCGGCGGCGGTGCACGCCTTTAATCCCAGCACTCAGGAGGCAGAGCCTGGCAGATCTCTGTGAGTTCTAAGCCAGCCTGGTCTACAGTGGTGAGATCCAGGACAGACACTGAAACTACACAGAGAAACCCTGTCTCAAAGGAAAAAAACAAACAAAAAAGAATACCAGCTCCTGTTTGTCTTGGGCTGTACATCCCTTCCCATCCCACAGTTGGCGGTGATATCACCTCGGCAGCCAGGGATCATGTGAGGTAGGATTTACACCAAGGCAATCGGCTGATACTGCAGATCTGGGCATCTTTGTCCTGGAGATGTGGCTGTTGGCCTTTCACCAGCACAAGACAGTGTCTATACAGCTTAGAAAAAAGAAAGGAGGAGAGGATACCCAGGACCCCGCTGCCATTGTGGATTAATTGGTGTCTTGGTAGTGTTTGTTTGGGCTCTGCTGGCCAGGGCTAAGAAAGTTAGAAGGACCCTTTAGGGAGGTGCTATTGAAGACAAGACCTCCAGACTGGTAGAGAGAAATGAAACAGGAAGAGGAGCATCCAGGCCGAGGGAACGGCATATGCAAAGGCCTAGTGGTGACAGGGCTTGCCAGCCATCACAGCGTTTTTCCATCTGTGGTCCTGAACACCTGCTGCAGAGCCACTCAGCCTGCTGAACTTACGGGCAGACTTTTTCGGGGGGTGGGGGATTTGGGAGCCTGCTTGCTTAAATTGACCATGGTCTGCTCATGGACAGAGGGTCTCTGCAGAGGGGGAGCCACTGTTCTTGGTGTGGCTAAGACCAGAGGCAGAGAAGCTGAAGATGGAGGGACTCCCCTGGGATGGTGTTGATAGCAGGTGGAGCTCACTCAGCAGGTCAAGTGCGTGCTGTCCAAGTGTGAGGACCAGAGTTCAGATCCCCAGAACCCACATAGAAGCTGGGCTTTTATGAGTGGGCATGGCAACCACCTGTAATCCCTAGCAATGTGATGGATCCCCAGAGCAAGTTGGCTAATTAGGCAAGTTCTGGGTTCCAATGAGAGACTCTACTTCAATAGGTAAGATGGGAAGCAATCAAGGAAGACACTCAGCATCGACCTCTGGCCACTGCACGTACCCACACGTGTACACGGCACGCACACACATGCAAAAGTCATACCCGCACTACACCACACATACTCATACACACACTAATAACATGAATGAAAAATAGATTGAGGTTCGGCGTGTGGGTGCAGGGCCCAGGGTTTGCAGACTGACGGGCGGCAGATGCTGAGCCAGAGGCCACACTTAAGAGGAGGCCGGCCTGGGTTACATTTTCTGAGAACGTGGGTGAGTCAACAGGAGGTTTAAGTAGAGGAGGGTTGTCATGGGATTGCTCTTCCAGCACTACCCCCTACCGCTGCTGGGGGAAAGAAAGATGGGCTGCAGGGCTTCTTCAGTCATGAGGGACTGTCACAACGAAGTCGGGAGGGGATGATACGATAGGGTGTCCTTCCTCCTACAGGCTGGCCTTGGCTGCCAGTGGGGCCCAGCTGAGCCTCTGGGAGCCCTCGAGAGTTGGGGGTCGCAGCTGCTGGCATGACTCCCCCCTTCTCTAGACCTGGTTCTCCCAAGTTGTTTTCTTCTGGCCCATTGGCCAGTCCCTCCCAGTGTCCTCCAGGCCTCTGCTCCACTCCCAGCGAGCACACGATGTTCCCACACTCAAAAGAACAGACAGCCTGACCCAGGTTAGCGTGGCTGTCTGGAAAATCACCGCGCAGAGCCAAGAGGCCTTGAAAAATCCACTCCTCGACCCCAGCAGAGGCAAACAGAGGGAGCTGGAGTGCTGAGCATGGGGGTAGTGGAGGGAGCAAATGAGGTCTGAGCCCACGGAGATCCACAGGCCCCACCTCACAGACCACATGTGGCTTCCGCCCACTGTGGAGTTCAGAGGTTTATAGAAGCCAGTGATTGCTTTCCCCCAGCAAAGCCAGAATGTGTTTATTGAGCACCTTCAGTGGGCTGTGCTGGGCCCTGGCTCACGGCAGGTGCAAAATGGATTCAGGCCTTGCCTGAGTCTGTTCTCAAATTCTGCTCATGGCCCCGGAGCTGCCACGTGGAACACCAGTGCGAAGCCGTGTCCTGTACACCAAAGCACGTGCTTGCTTCTCTTTGGGGACACGGCACACGTGTGACAGGTTTGAGAGGGACCTAAGCAAAGTAGCTCTTCCTTTTTCTTTACTTCTTTTTTGTAAGCACTTTATTTTTTTTGCATTTATTTATTATTATTATTATTATTATTATTATTATTATTATTATTATTTAATTGTGAGAAGGCTTGTGTGGCCAGAGAATGACTGAAGAGTCATTCTGACCTTTCACCAGGTAGGGCCTAAGTAAGGATCAAACTCAGGTTGTCAGGCTTAGGTGCAAGCCCCCCTACCTGCTGAACCATCTTGCCAGTCCAGTGAGCAACTGTTTGTAGCCATCCCCGGTGCTGTGCTCAGTCAGGTGGAAGCCCTGACGTTTGCTTGTATCAGGCCTCCCTAGGGCCGAGCTCCTTGAGTTTGGGGATGTTTCAGAAGTTCCCTGGATCGGGGAAGGTCACAGTGGCTATGGCAGCAAAGGGGTGGTGTTGGTTCGGGTGCACCAGTACTGGGTGGCTGTCACGGCGAGGGGTGGTGTTGGTTCGGGTGCACCCCTACTAAGTGGCTGTCGCAGAGAAACTGTTCACTTGTTCAGCAGGTGTGGTTGAGTGCCCACTGTGCTAAGCTTTGGTGGGTTAAGGCAGACCTGTCTGGACTCCAGATTCAGTGCTCCTCTTACTGAACTATTGCACACCCCAAGCCAAGCTCCATTTCATTGTGGCCCCATTAGAGGAAATTGGGGGGAACCTGCAGCTCCCCAGAGCTGATGCATGAACGCTCAGGAAATCTGGGCCTCCGGTGGCCTTTTGTTTTCAGTTTCCGTTTCTGAGACCAGGGAGGGACTCACTATATAGCCCAAGCTAGCCTCAAACTTTCAGGCATCCTCCTGCCTCAGCATCCCAAGTGTAGAGATCTATTAATCTCTGCTCAGTGCTGGGGATTCTGGTTGCCAAGGTTGACCCATGCCCACACTTGCTGTTTTTCTTTCCCCTCTCCAGCCGCGACAACTCCCCCAGTCTGAAGGAGATTCGGAACGGCTGCCAGCAGCCATGTGACCGGAAGCCCACCTTACCTCTGCGCCTGCTGCACCCCAGCCCAGACCTGGTGTCTCAGGAAGCCACGCTGTCTGAGCCACGGCTCAAGTCGGTGGTTGTGGCCTCCAGCGAGGTCCACGTGGAGGTGGAGCGCACCAGCACTGCCAAGCCGGCACTGACGGCCAGCACGGGCAACGACAGTGAGCCCAACCTCATCGACTGCCTCATGGTGAGCCCGGCATGTGGCACCATGAGCATCGAGCTGGGCCCCCAGGCCGGCCGCACACTCGGCTGCCACGTGGAGATCCTCAAGCTGCTGTGAGTACACCTGGAAGTCACTACGAGGAGGGCAGGGGTTGGGAGGTCGGTCCTGCCGCCAGCCTGAGTCCTATAGGGGTGGGTGTGACTGAGGAGCCTGTGTGTACACACTCGAGTTAGGTGTACAGACTGTGTAGAGGCAAGTGTGTCCCAAGGCTAAGGCAGGAGGATGGCTGCAAGTGTAAGGGCAGCTTGGCTTAGATAGTGAGTACCAGGTCAGCATGAGCTACTGAGCAAGACCCTGTCTCAAAAACAAACAAGCAAGTATGCCCGTGAGTGGGGGAGGGGGACCCCCAGCACCCTCTAGTGTCATCAGCCATTTAGCATTTGTCTATTCTCAGTCTTAGTCACATTGTGTTAGGAGTCAGAGGGTAGAGGTGAGTTTCCAGCCACCTGACTCACCAACCAGAATGGGGATGGCGTAGGGCACGTTGGGGTATTTTGTGCTCCCGGAGAGGTACTGTGGTGTCTGCAGCTGAATGTGTGCACACGTGTATGGTATGCACGGTAAGACCATGGGCTCCTGTGGTTGAGGGAGAATATGGAGGCAGCCATCACACTTCTTCCTGTTGTCCTTGAGAGCTCTAAGGGGCCTGCTAAAATCAGTGCCAGCCTCTCTGGGTCCCCTCAACTGAGGCCAAGGGAGAGTACAAGCCAATGTATCGATCCAACAGCCAAAGGAATTCAAAATCCGTTCCGAGCACCAAGAACTGGGCTCAGATCCGGGTTTCCGTGAGGCAGAGGAATCTCGTTTCGTTCCTGGCCAACCCCACAGCACGCTGAGCCTTCCAGGCCAGAGCTGGCTGCCTTGGGCTGTCTCCCATGGTGCTCAGGCCTCTTGCCGTCTGGGTCCTTTCTCCTGGGAACATGCAGGACTGAGAGGCATCCCACTCCTTTACAAACGTTCCTGAATGAGTGTCCTGTTCCACCTGAGCCTAGAACTGCTGCTTGCTGCAGCTCCAGGGCATGGGTCGGGAGTCAGGGGCCATGGAATAGTCCGTACCTGGAATAGTCTGATAAAGCCAAGAAGGGCCACACTAACCAAGTTTCTAAACTCTTTCTCAAACCAAGCTGGCTCTTAGATCTGTGGTCCTCAGGCCCTCAGACTCCCAGATCGCAATAATCGCCTGCAGTTCAGAGGGCTCCCAGTTCAGCGGAAAGCAGGTTTAGGTCATATGGAGCTGGGTGCATGTTCCTTGGGTGCCACTTACTAATCTGTGACATGTACCAGTAATGTTACCTCTCTGAGTTTAGCCCTACAGCCAGGCTTTGATGGCATAGTGTGAGGATGGGGTGTACCCGTTTCATGAAACCCCCAGAGACCACCAAGGAGCCAGTTTCCAATGCAAGCACTTAAGGGTCCTTTTATTGTCAGGTTCAACCTGGGCCACCACACAGCAGATGGAAGGAAATGTGGTGGTGGCCATGAGCCCAGGTGTAGAGAGTTTTTATAGGGAAAAACCACAAGCCAGGAATTGGCAACTTGGGGGTGGGTAGAAGGGATATGGGGCAAGGTGACTTTTTGAAACTGTTGGTCTAGATTGCCGGCGCAAAGCCACATTTGAAACTATTTGATTGTACTTTTGGCGGGGAACCACAACCTGCTGAACATGATTGTCTGGACTGCTCAGTAGGATTGTCGAGATATCTTCGAGGGCCATAAACCGAAGACATAATGTCTGCAGAAGCATACTGCTCTGTATCTGTTTGAGTTGTCATGGCACATTCCTGAGGTCCTTCCTGGAACTGAGTGGTCTAAGATGGCTGCCCTTCCCTACGATGGGGGTCTCTGTATTGCCTTCAGTAGGAGGTGCCAGCTGCAGCCCCAGCCCAGAGCAGACACCAGCACACATAAATGGGCACCCAGAGTGGGGGAGTCACCACAACCAGTGATTGTAGTGTAGTGGTGTTTTCTGTCCTAGAGTCAGGGGAAGGCACATTTCTAATTTCTTGACACCTTAGGAAAAGAACACTGTGGCATTCAGCAAGAAGCTTTATCTGTTGAGTGACCTGAGACAGTGCTCCTAGCTCCCCTAGGCCTCAGCTTCCTTGTCTTGCCGTCTTCGTGGAGGGCTGCTATGAGATTTCAGAAATGGGACGTTTTCCCCGTTGTCCCGTGGTTCTTGCTGAGAGTGAATATTTGTCAGTACAATTCAGATGAGAGCTAAGGAAAAGAAGACAGAGCAAGGTGTGGTGGTGCACACCTTTAATCCCGGTGCTCAGGAGGCAGAGGCAGGCTGATCTCTGTGAGTTCTAGGCCAGCCTGGTCTACATAATGAGTTCTAGAATCTCCAGGGCTACGTAAACAGACCTTGTCTCAAAACAAAAAAAACAATAAAAGAAGAAGGTGGTGTGGTGTGGGATTGAGGTGGCGCTTCACAGGGCGTTGTGAGGGTGAGGAAAGCCACACTCAGAACTCTGGGCATGCCACTGGCCACAGGGAATATGGGTTAGTATGGCCAGCCAGGCAGTGCATTGTTCTTATCTGTTAGCACAAGCTCCCCATGGCAGACTCTTGCATTACTGGAATGTGACACCGCTGAAGAATCATCGAAAGCCTCCCCTGGAAACCTTTGAGAAGGGACCATACTTCAAAGACACATCAGGATTGATCTGCTTTGGGCCAGCCTAATGTAGGCTGAGTTGGCCAAGCTCGGGTAGAGTGGCCTGGGGTCTTCATTAAGGAGAGCTCAGAGCTTTCTCGGGGTCCCCATCCATTCACAGGAGCATTCCTCCACATATTCTTTAAGCATTTACTGCGCATCTATGCTAAGCCAGGCTCTGTGCTTGAAGACAAAGGCCTCCTCATCTGTTTCCTCCACCCTATCTCTCGGAGTGTGAGGAGCACCAGGTGCCCAAAGGAATGACATCAAGATCAGGGGGTGCTGGGGTCCCGTATAGGAAACCAGGGACTCTATTGGGACCATGGTAGTGTGACACACTTCCATCCAGGAAGAGAGAGCGGCTGAGGTGGAGGATGGAGGATGTCCCTGCTTCAGAGGTCCCCAGGATCCCCACGTCCACTCCTTCAACCCCATTCTTATTGAAGTGTGTAAATCTCCTTTGAGTTCACTACTAGCCTTTCTACACAGAACAGATCTTATTATGTTTATATGTGTGTGTCGTATATGTGTGTGGTATGTACATGCACTTATAAAGGCAAGAGGACAACATTGGGCATCCTCCTGTCTCCATCTGCCTTTTTCCCTGAGACAGGGTCTCGCTAAATCTGGAGCTAGGCTGTCAGGCAGCAAGCCCCAGTGACCCTGCATGTGGGTCAGGACTAGGGTTACAGGCATGTGCTGTTTACATGGGTGCTGGGTTATTGAACTCAGGGACTCATGCTTATACAGCAAACGCCTTTACCTACTAAGCCATCTCCCCAAGCTTGAAAAAGGACCCAGCAAGTATAGTCTTCTTTCTCGGGTATGAGATGGTCATCTTCTTGTATGGCACTGTACTGTCTAGCGGGCAGAAGATAGATGGGAGCCAGGATCCTGGTTCAAGGCTCAGCTCTGACCTGAGACCAAGGCTGAGATACCTACGTTCTAGCATTTGTGTTTATAAAGCAGTGACAGTGAGTGATACCCACCTGACCAGGAAGATTCTCAGGAGGCCTTGGAAGAAAGCATGTGGCACACAGCACTACATAGGAAGTCACGTTTCAATATGCTGGAGACCAGGAGTCAGTTAAGGGTGAAGGGGATCTCATCGGGGGAAGGCAAGCTAGCTGCATACATGGATGATGATGCTCTCCCACACCTAGGAAAGAGCCAAAGAGAACAGGCGCCCCTAGAATGCATCCCTGAGGCCTCTGAGCTCTGAGACCCTTGGTTGGTGCTGTCCACAGGTTTGCCAGCCTCCAGCACACAAGTGCAGCAGGCCACCACGCCCCTCACCTCCTGCCACCGAACCCAGACATCCCGTCCCTCCCTCTCTTCCTCCTCATGTGGGTGTTGCAGATGACGTGAACAAATCTGAGCCCTGTTCAGGGCACACAGTGTGTGCCTAGATGTCAGCCATATCACTGTTAAGACTTATCTAGCACCACCAGACCCTTCTGGCAATTCTTTTTCATGTTGTCCATCTGGGCCTTTCCTCAGCGCCTTCCAGGGTGTGATCTGGGTCTTGAAGGCTTTATCATGGGTTCATTCAGTGGGCGGGAGGGCGGGAATCGTCCAGAGCCAAGGGTTATCTAAGCTGTTCTTTGTAAGAACGAAGCATTTGTTCTGGGGCCGAAAAACAGCAGGCTGTTTCCTCTGGGAAGCCCAGGTAAAGGGTAGACAGGATATCAACAACGTTAAAGTCAGAAGGGTTGGGCCAGACATGACTCAGTTGGTGTAGTGTGCTTGCCCAGCTTTCACAGAGTTCTGGTGTCCACTCTTGCTTACCACTGCATAAACCATACACAGTGGAGCACGCCTGTAATCCCAGTACTTGACAGGTGGAGGCAGAAGGACCAGGAATTTAAGGTCAACCTCAGCGAGATAGCAAGCTCAGGGCTAGCCTGGGCTACATGAGCTACCTATCTCAAAATCAAAAACAAATAGATTGAATGGGATTGGAAGACCAAGAAGTGGGGGGGTGAGGGGGCCAATGTGAGGAAACTCATTTATGGAGGTGATGGTAGGAAACCTGAGTTCTGAATGTAAAGAGGACCAAGAATAAGGCTTTGAGCCCAGGGCCAGCCAGCCACTGAGCTGCTAAAAAGATGAATGAGTGAGTCTTGAGGTTTGCTCTTCAGCTACCTAGTTTGTGTGTCTGTGTGTGTGTGTGCGCGCACACTCGCGTGCTCATGCGCATTCAAATGCCACAGCATACATGTGGAGGTCAGGGAATGGTGTGCAGGGATGGGGGTGAGATGGAGGGTTAGTTCCTTCTTCGATCATGTGAATTCTGGGGCTCAAACTTGAACTCAGGTTGTCAGGCTTGAGGACAAAGCACCTTTACCCACAGCCATTTCGCTTGCCTTGAGACCCTGTCTAAAAAGAAAGAAGTTTCTGGTAGACAAGGACAATGACCCAACTGTGGTTGGTTGGTTGGTTGGTTGGTTGGTTGGTTGGTTGGTTGGTTGGTTTTCTTGAATCAGTCTGTAGGCTTCCCTTTGGATCTGTTCAGTCGATAATGTGAGGTGTGCTTGTACTACTATGACACCACCACAGGCCATGTGGCTAGGACCATGGTGTCTTAGCTATGAGGAGACAGGTGAAGGTGTGGCAGGGCTAGCCTGCCCTGGCTCCCTTTCTCTGAGTCCTTGGGGTCTTTTCTCTGCACATACTTCTCATGTCAGTCAGATTGGATCGGGGTCCAACCTAGTGGCCCTGTATCTCTCCAGATGTCACATTCTGAGGTCTTGAGGGGCTGGGACGTTAACATGGATTTAGGGATTGGAGACCTAGAACAGGCCCTCACCCTCAGCCATGGCTCAAAAGGGCAGTGAACCGAGCCAGGGAAGTCTCAATTCTGAGCATGGAGGATATGTGACCCTGGGGAGCTAGGTAGTTGTCCCTGGGTGGTTGTTTGAAAGTCTGGAGTGTTGACTGTCTTAGAACTCACTCTATAGCCCAGGCTGGCCTCGAACTCACAGAGATCTGCCCGGCTCTGCCTCCTGAGTGCTGGGATTAAAGGTGTGCACCACCACCTCCCAGCTGGAGTGTTCTTTATTAATTCATGCCGCACTGTGGGCACGGTCTGTGAAGTAGGTGGGGCAGAATCCATGTTGTGTGATAACACCAGACTCTTCCTACCTTACGACCCAAGCAGGATTGCATGAGCAGAACCTCTCTCCCTGCGACCACGCCTCACCGGCTTCCTCTCTCGTTCTAGGTCCGATTATGATGACTGGAGACCATCTCTGGCCAGCTTGCTTCAACCCATTCCATTCCCCAAAGAGTAAGTCCCACTGTGCCCTGTCCCAACGGGAAGAAAGCTGCAGGAGAGGAGGTGGTTGGTGTCAGAGGCTCACAGTGTTACAGTGGGGGAGGGGGAAGAGAGGGTGGCCTGCCTGAGACCCACAGCCAAGACATGGGGATGTAGCCTGGCTTTCTGGGCCTCTCTGAAAACCAAGAATGTGGTAGGAACAGTCTCAGGCTTCATGGCAGCCTTCTCTGCCGGGCCTAGCCTACAGTCCCTTTAACAGTTTTTAATTATGCACCAGGTGAGAACAATAATGCCCTCCATCCCCAGGGGACAGTAAAAATTGACAGTTAATATACTACTGCAATAGGCATGGCAGCACATGCCTGTAAATCAGTAGTTCTCAACCTTCCTAATGTTGCCACCCTTTAAAACAGTTCGTTCCTCACGTTGTGGTGACCCCCAACCGTAAAATTGTTTTTTTCATACTTGTAATTTTGCTACTGTTATGAATCGTAATGTGAATATCTGATATGCAGGATATCTGATATGGGGCCCCTGTGAAAAGGTCATTCACTCCCCAAGGGGGGGTCATAACCCATAGATTGAGAACCATTGTTATAATTACAGTTCCAGGCTAGCCTGAGCTACACAACAAAACCCTGTCCAGAAAAAGAAAGGAGGAAAGGCTGGAGAGAGCACCTAGCATGCACAGTGCCCTGGGGTCAATCTCCAGCATCAAAAAAGGAAAGAAAATGCATACAGAGAGCCATTTCCTGGCTGTGCAGGGGAAGGCTAGTTGCATTTACTTCGCCTTAATGGCTCACACCACACTCTGAATATGGCCAGAAATGGACCCTCTGTCTCTCTTTCATCCACCCTCATACTAACATGGAATGCATCATGAGAAACAGTTGTGTGGTGGGTCACAGCCTGCACAGAGCTTCAGCTGAGCCGCTGGCCTCACATGCCTGTAGGCCTGTTTTGACAGATTGGAAGCTGCTGGGCCTTGGGAGGCACTCAGGGCTCTCTGCAGAGCCCATTAGTAAGCCTGTGTTTGTGAATGCAAGTCCTCGGAGGGGGACATTACACCCAGTAATTGCCCCATTTGCTGGTCCGGCTAGTTCCCTCGAGGCCCCCAAGAATGGAGACCGGAGAAATCCAACTCCTCAGAGCCTCCTGTGTATGTGGCATCATTGGCTACAGCAGCTGTCCCCACAGGCCCTGGGACCCGCTTGACGGTGGCCCATGATGCAATTCACTTGGAAGAATGGTCCCTGATTGCCTGGCAGTGTGCACTGGTAATTAGTGCAGCCTTGCCTTAATTGTGGGACAATTAACAAACACACCTGGGTCCCTGGAGCCCACGTGTACCTTCACGTTCATGCACCCGGATAGCACCTCTGCAGTTGAGTGGTATGGGCCTGGTGTTTGGTGGCTTTGGGGACACTGGGAGCTCAGCCTATTCATGTTACTATGATCTTCACCTTGTCAAAGGAGGTACAAGATACCCGATTTCTCTGTCAATTTCCTCTACGTTCTTCTAGTCAGAGCTAAAGTCTAGATGTCCCTGGAGGAAATGCGATCATTGTACATCAAAGGCCTCTAACACTTGTCTCTTTGTTTTGGGTCCAGAGCTCTCGCACACGAGAAGTTCACCAAGTGAGTATGCCAGAGACACCCACCCTACCTTCTCCTGCTACGAGTGCCCCCTGCACTGGGTCACTATCACACTCCTGCCACCGCCAGCCTCCTTCTGCCCATTATTTGAGTCACATGCACTTTGGGAGGCTGCAGAAGCATCTTCTGTGTGGTCCCCTGTGACACATCCAATCCCTGAGAGGAAATGTCCCATGTGCCTAGCCCTGTCTATCCCCACCTGCTCCTGGCGTCTCTCCCACCCCTCTCCAAGCACCACCCCCCATGTCCACTCAGGCCTGCAGATGACCCATCCTCTTCTTTCCAGGGAGCTGAAGTATGTGATTCAGAGGTTTGCAGAAGATCCAAGACAGGAGGTAAGCCTTTTTCTGTTTTACTTTTTTCTACAGAAGGAAAAAGAGTTTGGTGGCCCCCTAAGTCTCCTTGCAGAGGCCACCTTGTCACTGGATCCTTGATACAAATTTTACAGTCTCCTGGCCTTGTGTGCAAACACCTTGTGTTGAATCACGAATCACCCAGGTGTGGTTTTGGACTGTCATTTGGCTAGCCAGAGGCTGGCAGACAGTGTCTCCATGCCACATTAGAGACGCACTCACTGTCTTTAATGTCTGTCTGGGAGTCTCTGACAAATGCCTCGGTAGCATTGTCCCTTACCCTCAAGTTGATGATCAGTCCCTACTCAGTCTGCTTCTGAGGAGTAGAAGGGAGGGCATAAAGATCAGGGGTGTGTGTGTGTGTGTGTGTGTGTGTGTGTGTGTGTGTGTGTGTGTGTGAGAGAGAGAGAGAGAGAGAGAGAGAGAGAGAGAGAGACAGAGAGAGAGACAAACAATGGGTATAAGTGTGGAATCCAATGGGTATAGGTGTGGAATCCCTCCCAAACATGGATACACATGTATCCATGCACTTGTACCTACACACAGCTCTGGGAAGGGATGGCAGAGTTGTTCTTAGGGCCCTAACATTGTCCTTACTCTAGACCGAGACCCTTTAGCAGAGAAGGACAGATAGACAGATGAGGAGGTGAGGATAAGACCTCACAGAAGAGAATCTCGGGGTTGGAGGAGCTTGAGGTTACTTGGAGAGGCCCAGAGGGAGGACTGCCCACACAGGAAAGGTAGGGAATGGAGCAGAAGGAGGCAAAACGCCCCAAGCCTAAGGCTTAGTGGTAGACCCCAGACAGGGCAGGGCAGAGAGCAAGAGAGAGCCCTCTGCACAGAGACAGTGGAGATACAAGCAGGAGAGAGAGGAAGTCTCCCCCCGACCCCCCAGAGGGAAACATAGGAAGCAGGTATAGAGACAGGGCCTGTTTATGGCTCTCTGTCCTGGGAGGCCACAGTCCTGTCTCCCTCAGGGCTTTTCCCAGCCAGGAAGGCCTCATGGCTGTCTAAGACGTTGAGGACACATGGCTGGACTAGAGGCCCCTGTGTGTCCCCAAAGGCCTGTGGAACTTAGTAGGAGGCCAGTGGCTGTGGAGCCAAAGGAAGTCCGTACACTTCCTGACTGCCTGGCTTGTCGACGCCATTCATATTTCCTTTGTACCTGAGTCTGTTGGGAACTGACGATGTGTTTGTCCCCTGGCCACAGGTCCACTCGTGCCTGCTGAGTGTGCGGGCCGGCAAGGATGGCTGGTTCCAGCTCTACAGCCCTGGAGGGGTGGCCTGCGATGATGATGGAGAGCTCTTCGCCAGCATGGTACATGGGGTCCCCACAGGGAGCTGCCGTGGGCATCGGTCTGTTCCATCCTGAGTGGCTCAGCAGCCAGCCCACTATGTGGCCTGCCTGCAAGTCTTCTGGCCTGCACTGTGCCAGCCATGAAGAGGGAGGTGACCCAAGGGGAGGGTGTCACTCATTCCTGTTACCTGAGCCAAGACTCTGTGGGTCCCAGATCACACTTGGTTGTCATGGTGATTTTCTGTGCAGCGTACCACAAGGTTCTGCAGTGTCACCTGCTCGGCCAGTCCTCACAATGAGGGGCTTGGTTGAGGGCCAGACTCAGGGTGCTCATCCCCATCCCGGATGAAGATATTGAGGTCACTGAATCAGTAACTGCATCTACAGTAGATTCTGCCACGTTCTTACCATAGAGCAGGGTTCTCAACCTTCCTAATGGTGTGACACTTTAATACAGTTCCTCGTGTTGTGGTGACCCCCCCCCCAACCATAAAACTCTATCGTTGCTACTTCGTAACTATAATTTTGCTACTGTTATGAATCAATGTAAATGTCTGATATGTGACACTCCCAGCCCCCATGAAAAGGCCATTCAGCTCCCCCACAAAGGGGTCACAACCCACAGGTTGAAAACCACTGTCATGGACTCACAACCGGGCAGCAACAGAGGCCCAGAAAAGTCCAGTGGCTTGCTTGGCAGGATTTGTTTGCAAGGCCAAGCTACTGTCTAGAGGTAGTGGCTTCTTCTACAGCAAAGGAACATAGACTCCTCTTTCCCCAGTGACCTCAGCCCCTCTGTTCCCTGACACACCCAGCTCCATTCATAGATCACACATTCTTCTGGGATCATGTGACGTGGAGAAAATGCAGGCATCAGCTAGGCCTGGGCCTTAGGTCACTACCCAGTTTTCCACCAGTTGACCTTGCATGCTGGCTGGCCTGTCTGGGCTCCAGCTTCCTCATATATAAAAACAAGACAAAAAGATTTCTCCAGAGCATCATTGCAACTGTGTATAGTGGCAGGCACGAGATACGTACTGAGCACCCAGGACTCTGGGACCCCAGCTTGGGTCAGGTTATTCCTGTCTCTACGAGAGACTGATTGGCGGGATAAACGGTTACTGGGGTGAATTCGGAAGAGGTCTGTACAATGATGATAAATAGGTGTGTCCTCTGAGGTTTATTTTTAGGTCCCTTTCCTTATAAATCTGCTCCAAACCCCTCGCCTGCTGCCCCGGACCTGCTTTCCGAGTGTCCCTTGTACCTAGAAACATGCCCAACTGCCTGCTTGCACCACATCTTCCTCACCATCACCTCTCTGGCTTCCTCTGATGTCACAGCCTCACCATGGCAAGGCTTGGTGTTTCCCCGTCCCCGTCATGCGGAGACTCAGCATGAGAGAGGACACGGGGTCAGCTCCCACCCAAGTGATTTCATTTGTATGCCGGAGTTGTTAATGATGGGGCAGAAGAATATATAGACAGGGAAGGAAGCAGGTAGCCGTGAGGATACAAATGTGTTGTGTCCATGGAGACACATGGCAAAGAGTGGTCCCTGGATTTGGCTGCCGTTTCCAGAAGGCCTGTGGCTATTTTTTTTTTTTAATTTATTCATTTATTATGTACACAGAAGAGGGTGCCAGGTCTCATTACAGATGGTTGTGAGCTACCATGTGGGTGCTGGGAATTGAAGTCAGGACCCCTGGAAGAGCAGTCGGTGCTCTTAACCTCTGAGCCATCTCTCCAGCCCGGCCTTTGGCTGTTATATGAAGTTGCAGGATGTTTGGTCTCCCTCACCTCTGTTGACAGGTTGGGGAGCCCCTACTCTTGTGGTCTTGCCTCTAAATACAAGCAACACCCCCTCCAACATGTCTCAGAAGGGAGCAGGCTTTGCTGGGTGGGTGAGCTCTCAAAACATCTTTTGGTATCGCAGAGAAAGCAAGGCACAGAACAGCCCAATTGCCACACGAGTTGGGCCTCTTGTTCCCTCACCTAGCAAGGACTGCCTAGAAATTTCTACCTGGTACCCTAAATGCTAGGAATTCACTGGACCAAATACCAGCGTTCCCCAAAGGGGACTGGGGGCCGGGGCTCCTTTGTTTCTGTAGTAAAACAGATAGAATGTGAGCATTACCATCCTGTGCAGGAACATTCCAACATTCAGATCCACGGCTCTGCTACCATCAGCACCACCCGTCTTGGGAACGCGTTGCCTTCCAGCTTCGCCTCTGTGCCCTTTCATGCTAACTCTCTGTTCCCCTGGACAGCTCCGGTGGCCACTGTCTCACTTGTCCTGGTGACTGTGCCTGTTGCCTGCACCCATTCCCAGTGTAGTCTCAGATTTGTGTGGTGCCACCCAACATGTCCCTGGTCACTGTTCACCCAGCGAGGAGGTTTCTGTCCCCACCTGCAGGGGGCTGGCACTGAGGGTCACAGCACTGCTATGGTGTCCTGGCTGCTTCACCTGAGTCTTCTTGCCTCCCAGGTGCACATCCTCATGGGCTCCTGTTACAAGACCAAAAAGTTTCTGCTCTCGCTGGCGGAGAACAAGCTGGGCCCCTGTATGCTCCTGGCACTGAGAGGGAACCAGACCATGGCAGAGGTGAGGCCTTGGCATGGGATCTGTGTGAGGAGCAGGCGGTGTGGGCAAGGCAGATGTGGTTGCAGTCTCTTGAGTGTGCGGCTGCTCTCAGATTGCTGCTGGTTCATTCCAGTTGGGGACCATCATGGTGACCACAGCCATCTGGAAGTTTCTGTTCTGATTACCTATATAGCAACTGTCCGCACATTGAACATAGAACTGTTAACAGACTAAGGGGTATTCAGGCTCGCCTGACTTGTTCTCCCTTGGGGTTTCCTGGGGTTGTCATGGGGGGTTAGAGCCCGTGGGGTCCTTCACAAGGCTTTTTTCTCTGACCAGAGGACTGAGGAAGGCCCTCTGCTTTGTGTGGCTTCAAGAGCACAAGCCCAGCACCTTCAAGACACTTTTAACTGTTGCCCCTCGGTCCCTTCTTCCCAACTACTCCACGAAGTCCCCTAAAGCCAGACACTCCCAGAGCACCTGTCCCATGAGCAACATGATTCTTATAACAGCTGTCAGAATTGGGGAGCAGCACCTTGCCACATTCTACCCTCTAGAAAGCAGTCACCAAGCTACCCATCAGTCAAAGGGGTTTGAACAGGAAAGAATTTACTGGCCTGTTGGAAAAAGCCAAAGTTCCCCTGGAGGTGGGATTGAAACATTAACATGGGGACAAGAACAGAGAATATTCCAAATTTGGAGAACAGCATATGCCAAGGTCCTGTGGTAGGCCATTCCCTGATACCCCCTCATGACTCCTGGCAGATTCTGTGCTTGATGCTGGAATACAACATCATCGACAACAATGATACCCAACTGCAGATCATCTCCACGCTGGAGAGCACAGATGTGGGCAAACGCATGTACGAACAGCTGTGTGACCGGCAGCGGGAGCTGAAGGAGCTGGTAAGTCCTCTCCGCTGCCTGCTGTTCCCAGAGCAGGAGATGGCCCCCTGTGACTGCTCCTCTACACCCAAAGAGTTTGGGATCATTCCCTGTTCTTCTTACATGATTCTAGATGGACCCAAGAGAGGTAGGTGAGCTGAAGTCACCCAACCCGCTTCCATTTTATTGCAGGGGTCCAGGTGTCATTAACCTACCCAGTCCTAGCTGAGAGGCGATGTCTACAGATGTGCACACACAGGCCGGCCCATTAGGGCCGTCCTTTCCCCTGCCTGGAACCACCCTCCCCTCCCCACTATGGCTCTTGGAAAAAGGTGTGCACAACCCACATCGTTACCGTGAGACATCTGGTGTAAAATTTCTCGGTCATTTGCCAGGACTCTTGGTGGAAATGGGTGCCACTTACCTCAACAAGAACTGGATGGGTGGCGCCGTCCCTTCCAGTCAGAGTACCCGCCCTCCCACCTCTGCCCGTGTTTCTTAGTGTTACAGAGGCCATAAGCTGCCTGTGCTATGGCCACCTTCGTGCCTTCTGCCCAGGAAAGGAGCCACCATGGTGTCATGAGGCTGGTGGCAGAGGGGACATGTGACTCAGCTGGTCTCACTTTGTCTTGCAGCAAAGGAAAGGCGGGCCCACCAGGCTAACACTGCCCTCCAAGTCCACAGTAAGTAAGGTTTAAATTTCTGCAGGGGTGGGGTGGGGTGGAACGAGATGGGCAGGGCAGGGAGGAGGGATGACCAGGAGGGAAGGGAGATAGGCCAGCTCTTCCAAGAGGCAAATGGACGAAAGGGATAGAAACGAAAACCAGGGAGAGTTAAGATGTTACTATGCTAAAGCTTGTTTTCCATATCGAGGCTGGGGTTGCAGCTCACCAGTAGACCACCAGTGTAGCATGTGCAGAGGCTCCAGGCTTAGTCTCTGGCACCTTGAAAAAGACAAAAGATTCCTGGTGACATCAGCAGTATTACTGAGGGGTTGCTAGTAACCATGGTAACAGTAGCTAATAGGCACTGGATGGTTCATCTGTTTGACTTTACAACCCTATGAGAGCTGCACACCGTTTTCCCATTTTCCAAAGTCTTTGGGGATCTAATTTCCTGCTGCCCCACTGTCCTCGAGGCATGGCTTCCTGTTCATGGACCAGGAAGCCTGCCCAGGCTCCAGCCACTGCGGCTCCATCCCAGCCAGCAAGGAGGAAGGAAGTGGCAGGGTAGAGCCCGCCCTTCCCGTGAAGATTCTTCTTAGAAGTTCCATTTACATCTCATTGTCCATATTCAGCACCTAGCCATAATTAGCTGCAAAGGAGGATGGGAAATTAGCTGTAACTCAGGGGACAGCTAAAAGTCAAAGACAAGACCCTCAGTCCAGGGCATGCAGCTTATGTGTCTCTCTGCTGGCTTGGGGCTAAGGGTGGCGACTGCCTATTCACATGGAAAACCCACAGGAACTGCCGACTAGGGGGTGTGCATGCATGTGCATGCATGTGCGTAGACACACACACACACACACACACAGGCACACCATGCATGTGCATGTGCATGTGCACGCTCTGCTTGGGAGGGTGCTGGTCTTGGTTGCAGCCCAGCCGTGACTCAAGCTGTGAGTCACACCACAGACCGAGCCACTACCCTTCAGCTCCTGGGGACATGAAGCCCTCGGTGTGGTCAGAGAGACAGTGTTGGCTTCAGATAAGGCAGAGGGGAGAGGGCATGAGGCCCACCTGATAGGTACCCCGGCCTGCCCTGAGCATCATGCCACCCACTGCAGGATGCGGACCTGGCCCGTCTGCTGAGCTCTGGCTCCTTTGGAAACCTGGAGAACCTCAGCTTGGCCTTCACCAACGTCACCAGTGCCTGCGCCGAGCACCTCATCAAACTGCCTTCCCTCAAGCAGCTCAATCTGTGGTCCACGCAGGTGCCGCCCCGCCCACACCCCATCCTCTTCCTCACCACCCCCCCAAACTCAGTCTTTCTGCCCAGAGCTCATGGGCCCAGCCACTTGCTCTGAACACATAACCCTAACCTATTCCCCCAGACAGGAGGAGGTTGGGGGCCTCATACCAGTTGACAGTCCGTTTCCCAGTTGGGAACACTGAAGTCCAGGGAAAGCTCTGTACAGACTCCTGAGTTGGGAGACACAGGGCTGAGAGATCACCTTAGGCCTCTCCAGCCTGCCAGGGAGGAGTACATGAGTATGCTCTTGGAGCCTGCTGGGTCCCTGTGTGGTACCACTGGCCTAGCCCTTTTGGGGTACACAGGCTCCTCTGTCTCTTGAAAAGGCCACCCAAGCTCTGCCTTCAGACTTCAGAGTCTGAGTTCAGACTCTCATAGAGGCCCTTGCCTGGCCTATATCCCAGTCAGAAACTAGATCTAAACACAAGACAAAGGGGAGTGTGACTCAGAAAAGAGGGCATGGCCTCATAGCTAGATCCCACCACCTCCCACTCCTACCCAGCCTTAGGGTCCCCTCCCCTGGGCCTGGAGAGGCTAAGAATCCATGTGCCCCACAGTTTGGAGACGCCGGCCTGCGGCTCCTGTCGGAACACCTCACTATGCTCCAGGTGCTGAACCTGTGTGAGACCCCAGTCACCGACGCCGGCCTGCTGGCCCTCAGCTGTGAGTACCTGGTCTACAGCAGGTGGGCTGACCCCCAGCTGGACACCCTGAGAAGGAAGCCAACAGTTCATTAATAACCCATTTGTAGCAGCCCTGTTGCATGCTGGCAAGGTGCTGGGAGCAAGCAGAGGGGTGTCCCTGCCCTCGAGGAGCTAGAAGTCTGGAGGAAAAGGGGAAGTCCATGAGATTAGCCTGTGTCTTCCACCCGGCCACAGTAAACCACCACAAAGTTTTCTAAGGCACCATTGTCACTTGCCAGCTGCTTAGAAACACATCTCTGGGCTACTGGGTCCCTAGGCATTCCTGGGCCTGTCCAGCTTGAGAAACATTCTGTAACAGAAGCTTAGGGAAGGGGCTAGGATACTGGTTCCACAGAGCTCTGATCAAGGGGGTGTTGAGCCTGGGAATCTGCATGTGCCGGGCTCCCTGTTTTCTACCTGGTCCCTTAGACAAGAGGCCTCGTGATTCAGCTGTGCAATGGCCAAGCAGGCCTCCGGGAGGTGGCAGAGAGTATAGCAGTAGGTCATAGAAGTGGCTGTGGCACCACTTAGAAAAGCCTATGGACCAGTTCTGGATGGTGGGAGCTCCAATAGAGGGAAATTGGAGCAGCTCCCTGCAGGATATTCCTACAGGAGTCACTCACGGAGGCATGGGTCTAATTAACAGTGCAGAGCCCCCACTGGTCTGCCCGCCCCCATCATCTCAACATAAGCATTTGGGTGTGTCTCCAGCAGGCACCCCTGTGATTCCAACATGAACCCCTACTTGATTTTTTGCTCTTGAGACCAAAAGCCAGAGATGTGAGCCAGGGATGCCAGAGAACATTCGGGATCCCTAGGGGTAGGGCTAGAGCTGAAGGGGAGAAGAGGTCAGAGGTCAGGGACCCAGAAAAGACCCAGCTCTGATGCCAAGAGCGTGAAATGGAACCCACACCATCTTGGCTTCCTTAACCATCCACACTGAGAGTGGCCCGCAGCTTGTGAATGTCCCCATCCTGCCATAGTCTTCCGTGTGGACTCACTGTCTGTCTGTCTGTCTGTCTGTCCTTATCCAGCCATGAAGAGTCTTTGCAGTTTAAATATGAACAGCACCAAGCTCTCGGCTGATACCTATGAGGATCTGAAGGTAAGCCCTCCCTGCTAGCTCCCTCCCTGGCTATCCCCAGCTCCCTCTCTAGCCACCCCACTCCCTCCCTGGCCACCCTTAGCGCTACTTCTCCAGCACAAGGGCTGGCACACCACAATCAGCCCAAGATGGATAGGGGTGAGGGGATAGTAACAAAGGAAGCCAGCCAGGGCTCTGTATTGGCACGGGCAAACCAAGGACCGCCCCTTCCAAGAAGAGGCCGCATATGTTGAATTCAAAGGATGAGAAGCCTGGGGTGTCCAGGGTGAGAGGAAGGTGTCTGCAGAGAAGACAAGCACACCCTGGCCATGGCAAGCACAGCTGGAGTGAGAGAGAACAGGAGGGCTGATAGAAATCCTCATTGGGTCACAGAAAGACTGGGTTTTTTTTTTTTTTTTCAGAACACCCCTGGGGCTATCAGTGGGGTGTCACGTCCTACATTTAAAACCCTAGCTGTTGTTTGGGAGATGACCTGTTGGAGTAGGAGCCAGGGCAGAAGCAGGCCATGGGTTCTCTAGGCTGCTGCAGGCCCTCCAGGGCCTGGCCTGGCACCTGGGCAAGAAGAGGAGGGGGCTCTGAGTGTGACAACTGGGACATTTCGTCCATCAGAATGTATGTGCATCTTAGGGAACCTTTGCCAGGGTCTCCTGATGGCTCTCCAACCATTGCCAGTCACTCTCTCTGGCTCTCTCACAGCTGGCTCTCTCACAGCTGGCTCTCTCACAGCTGGACTTGCTCTTTGACCCAGGCATGGATATAGCACCTGCCAAGTCCAGGCAGGGAACAAAGGCCAAACAGCAGCTGCCATGATGTGTGACCAGAGAGGTCACGAGTCCCAGAAGGCACAGAACTTAGCAGTCCACAGGGGGAGGACAGCTAATGGGAGGGTTAAGGCTCCAGCTGGACAGCTGGATACAACTCAAGATGCCTCTGCGGAGCAATGCTGTCTGCATTGGGTCAGGCTTGAGGGAAGTGTGGCCCCGGGACTCTCACCTGCTAGCAAGCACACTGGGGGGCACCTGTGCATGTTGCAGTGAGGAAGCAGAGCCCTCACAGTGTCCTGCGCTCCAGGTCCCCAAAGCCACAGCGCCACAAAGTCAAGTGGAAGAGGGGAGTGAGAGCAACCGCTTATGAGGAAAAGCCACTTCTGTCTTCATTTTGAGGGAGAGAGTCACATATGTGTGGGCACATTTCAGAAGGCATCAGATCCCTTGCAGCTGGAGTTCCAGGTGGTTGTGAGAGCCACTTGACGTGGGTGCTAAGACCCTAACTCAGGTCCCTGGAGGAGCAGCAATCACTGAGCCATCTCTCTAGCCCCTACTATCTTTTTTAAAAATATTACTCTGTGTGTGTGTGTGTGTGTGTGTGTGTGTGCGCGCGCGCGCACTGACCATGGCATAGGCATAGAGGTCAGAGGACAACTGTGTGGAGTTAGTTCTCCCCTTCCACCTTTATGTGAGTTCCAGGGATCAAACTCAGGTCACTAGGCTTGTAGAGCGAGCACCTTCACCTGCTGAGCCATCTGACCGGCCCCTTCTTTATTTTTTACATCCCAGAGGGCCATGGTAATAACTCAGTGATACTAGATTTTGACCAACCTCCATCCTTCCTCTCCTGGGGCATCTGGGAACTTCCTGACTTTTGAAGAAGGATGGTTGTGCTAAATGCAAGACAGGCAAACCCACGTGGTTCGGTATGCAGTCTGGCCCAGTCTTCCTGTTCTTTCCAAAGAAGCTAGATATCTGTATTTTTCTAGACTGGCAAGCATGGCTTGACAGTGTATCCCAGCTTTGTACTGGGGACCACAGGCCCCCCAGCTTGCAGCTTCTGCCTGGGCAGGGGAAGCCTCTGAGGATTGTTGGGCACAGGATAGAGGCAATGAGCAGGCTCCCTTTGTGTGTGTGTGTTTACAGGTGTGCATGGAAGTACATGTGTGTTACTGAATAGGGCTGGTGGGTGCAAAGGATGTTGGGAAGGCAGGAAGTAAAGACAGGAGACCATTAATGGGACAGATGCCTCTGTACAGTGAAGGAAAAAGCCAGCTGTTGGGAATAGTCTGCCGGGACAGAGGGCAGGGACTGAGAAGAATCTTGCAAGTGGATTGGGCTGCAGCTGGGCTCAGTTGCTAGAGCACTTGCCTGGCATGCACAAAGGCCTGTGTCCCATGTCTAGTTCCATATGGACCAGATGAGGTGGTACATGCTTGTAATTGCCTCACTCGGAGCTGAAGGCAGAAGGATTAGAAATAGCAGGTCTTTAGCTTCATAGATGTTTGAGGCCAGCCGGGACTACACGAGGCTCCATCTCAAATAAATAAATTTTATTAAAGTATCAAATAAATAAATTATTATATTTCAGTATAAGGGCAGGAACCCAGGAGGAAGAGTCCAGGCCAGCTTCTGGTGCTGCCCTGGTCCCTCACCCACTCTGTCCATTCTCATTTAACAATGGGAAGGGACCTAGAGGTACATAGTCTATTACATGATGCTCAGGGCTTTCCCACAACGTCACATTTAATCCTTAATGCCACCTGGGAGCCAAGGACAGGACTCAGATCAGCTGTAGTCGTGAGAAAACAAGCCTCAGGACGCCAGATGTGTCATCCAGTTTCACACAGCATCTGTGATTCCACAGAGGGCTGTGGTTTCTGCAGCCACTGTCTTGTGTCTCTGAGGCCACCTGCCCTGTGCTCTGTTTAAGGTCACCAGCCCTTTCCAGAGCCTTGAGAGCCCACAGCCTCATAATGGAGAGGGTGTGGGTCGTAGGAGACACACACACACACACACACACACACACACACATCTCCAGCTCCTCGAGGATCAGGCTGTCTACCCTCTGGTTGCTGAGGGAAATGGCTGGTATTTGACCAGGTACCTTCTTATCACCCACAGGCCAAACTTCCTAATCTGAAGGAGGTGGATGTCCGCTACACGGAAGCCTGGTGAAGCCCCCTGTGTGCACAGGATGGCGTCGCACACAAAAAAACGACTCTTGACTAATAGCCGTAGAGCAGTGGGTCCCAGGGTGGCCCCAGCACCTGGCTGTGGGTTAGATGGGGGAGTCTTGGGGGGCGGAGGGGGGGGGGGGGGGGGGATCCTCAGCACGCCCAGCCCCCGTCTAATTCTTAGAGCTTCATATTGGAACCTTTGACTTTGATCAAAAGCGGCCTTGGTGGCAACGAGAGGAGGAACAGCGGGTAGGGAGGGCAGGGGAGGGGCGGGCGGGGATCCCTGTGTGGATTTTCTTTGCCTTTGTTGTGTGATGCCATGCGTGGGGGCATCCATCCAGCCTGATGCCATCGACTCGGGCCAGAAGGAGGATGCGTTTTCTTCCCGGAGGTGCACCGAGCCGAGATCTCGCCCCTGCCATTGAGACAGGAATACCCACCCATCATGTCACCCATCGTCCTGTGTCCCCACCATCGCTATGCAAAGTGGTTCTTGTACATAAGATTTAAATAACGCGCCTATTTAAGAAATGTTGACAAATTGCGGGTCTGGGACCCGCTCTTATTTATGAAGTCTTTGACCAGCCCTCCCTGCCCTCCTGCCCCCTGGCGTGTAGTACTGTCTGGACCAGTCAGCTGTCGGGTTAGTGCTAGTGGTTTTGGTTTTGGTTTTTAAAGGAAACAAACAAACAAAACACAACGGAGGAAAAAAAGACCTTTGGAAAATTAATTGCTTTTTTTTTTTTTCTTAATGAACTCTGTACGCTAATGGTCTCCCGTCAGTCTGCCCACCTGCTACTCTGTATTATTTCCAGATGTTTCCAGCTTTCTCGTGGGTGGGGGTCAAGCTGGGGGAGGAGGAGGAAGGAGATAGGGTCTCCATACTGTAGCTCACTCCTCCCCTCTGCTGCTTCTGTAAATCTGGAAGGGTCCTGACCTTTCCTCCCTGGATACCCCATAGGAGAGTTGGTCCTCCAAGGTCCTGCTGCCGTCCCCACCCTTCTTTAGCTGTCCCTGTCCCCTGCTGAGACTTGCGACCTGTGGCCTCCCCACCCCATGGTTCCCACACGCATGCCCCGTGCCCACCTCTCTGCATGGTCTCTTGGGAGAGAAGAGCTATGTCACCCAGCCAGCCTGACCCGACCGTCCACACCTCCTCCCCACTAATGTGATCACTGCGGCATCCCCTCACCCGTGTGCCCCCGAGGCAGACCAACCTCATTTCTTTTTACGGACAGTTGGCTTTTTCTTACCAAGCCCTCACTGTACAGAACAGCCCTTGGACAATTCATTTGGGGTCCCCCCCCTCTCTTCCCCTTTTTCTGTTTGTTTAGCACAAATACGTCCCCTCCCTGGCACCTCCCAACCAAACCCACCAGTCGATGTTCATTGTTTTATATCTATTTAATCTTATTCGATGGAAACCACGCTTCAGTTGTTTTATACTTTGCCAGGTAGACTTTATTACCCCCCCCCAACTACGCCCTCATTTTTTTAAAAAAGGAAAAAAAACCACACACAAAAAAAAAACAAAACAAACAACAACAACAACAAAAAAAAAACGGAGACTTTGGGTTTCGGTCTCAGTCTTAATTCTCTTCTGTGGCAGGTTTTCTTTCGTGAGTGTGCCCGTGTGTGTGCGTGTGGAGTGAGTTCTGTTTTGTGTTCGTTTCTCTGTTGATTTCTTCTGTTGTTGCTTTCTTCTCCCAATTCTCCAACCCCGGTTCCGTACTTCACAGCACCCTGGTGCAGAGAGACGCAGAAGCAGAAAAATAAATAAATAAATAAAAAGGAAAAAAAACAAAAAAACAAAAGAAAAAAAAGGAAAAAATTTTCAAAAAGATAAAAAAAAAAAAAAAAGAACTGAGACGCCCCGCCCTGCCCCGCCCCGCCCCCTGCACTGTTGCTTTTCTTGATGGTTAATAATAAATACTGTCACGTAGCTGTGTACAAAGAGATGTGAAATACTTTCAGGCAAAAATAAACTGTAAGTGACTCATCAAAGGCTGGCCTTGCTGTGTAGTCAGGGGACGTGGAGGGGGCATGGGGAAAGGCCCCACTCACGGCCAGGACACACCTGAAGACTGGCTTCCCACTCTGGGGGCTTGACCATGCCACCTGAGTCTGTCACCCAGAGCTGTCATATCCCACTCATTGTGAGGTCCAGAAAGCAGAGTCCCCGGCCAGTGCCTACTAGTGGCCCTCTCATCCACTGTGACAAACAGCTCTACCGCTGCCCTTTGCCAGGGCAACATCACTCCCCTCTGTAAAATCCTATTGGAAACACCCAAGCCCCTGCCTCTCTCCAGAGGGTCCAGGTAGGCCGTAGCCCGGCACCTGACCATCCATTACTTCTCAGGGGTGTCTCCAAGAGGCAAATTCAGCATGTCTGAAAAGAGACAAGAGATCACCAAAGCAAGGTGGCACATGCCTGGAATTCCAGCTCTCAGAGCCTCAGCTGTGTAGTGAGAGCTGGTGTCAAAGCTAAAAAGAGTGAGGTGGGAGAGGGGAATCTTAATAGGTGACATGCTTGGTCCATAAACAATATGTAGACCTGAGTTTGGATCCCCAGCACCTACATCCAGAGCCAGGCACAGTGGCATGCGTGCACTTAAAATCCCAGTACTTGGAGTGGTGGAAACAGACCAAGGGAGCTTGCAGGCTGGTCAGCCTAGCTGAACCAGTAAATTCCAGTGGGAGACCGTTTCAGAAATCTAAGGCAGAGTATGACTGAGGGAGACAAGATACTGGCCTTCCGTCTCCATGCTTCACCACCCAGACACCTCCAACCACAGTCAGAGAAATCATTTCTGCCCTTCCCCAAACTGTTGACCTTCAGTGGCTGTCCCCACTGCCCTGAGTTAAGGGTGGATCCTGTGCCCCTGATGATCCTGACAGCCGAAGTCACCCAAGGTCTGACTAAGCCTGGATTGCCTGGCTGCCCCACACACTCCTTCCTCTCCTAGGTTTCCTCTTTCCTGTGAGTAGAGAGGCCAGGGGCCAGCTGCCCAGCTGAGGCCACACCAGTGGATGCACCATGGTTGAAGCAGCTTCCATGGAGTAGAAAAGGCCTCACTGAAGGGACACACTCCAAAGGGGGGGCTCTCAAAAACTGGACCGCCTCATCATCCCCATAGCCAACCGTGGGCACACTGGGTGCCTGTGTGTGACATTTCACACGATTTCAGGCCTAGGCCAGGTGGGAAGAGCCCTTCGGAGGTGCTAAAGGACCTCATGGCACAGATGGCTGACACAGTCACAGTGCATAATGAGGATCTGGGGGCCGGGTGAGATGGAGAGCGCCTTCCAGGGCAGTCTAAGGAACCTCTGAGAGAGAGAGCTGTGTGGTCACCAGGTCTCTGTGCCTGCTGCCTGGCTATGCTGGAAGGACTGAGTCAGCCAGCCGGCTCTCAGAGCTGGTGAGAGGGGCTGCGAGGAGAACGTCCTCAGCAGGTGGGAGCACAGACAGAATGGACTAGCTGCTTTTGCAGGCTTGTCTGCTAAAACTAAACAAATCGGCACCATGTCGCCAGCAGCTGGGCCCCCAGACAGCTGTAGAACCGAGCTCACACATCCAACACACAAGCAAGGTGTGTAGTGCATGACTTAAAGGGAAACATGTCCACCGATGGCAGACACTGTGGGGCAGGTAGACAATAGGACCGCCCCAATGTCTGGGTCGCTGTATGTGAATACACACAATAGTGTATTCACATACAGTTTTACAGAACAAGGATACAATGACATAGATGGCTGTGGGGGGAGGACCGAGGGAAAGGAGCCGTGTGGTTCATTTCTAGAAAGTTCTGGAGCAGGTGCAAGCCCTCAGTAATGACAGAGATCTCCGTGGGGCTTTCTTCGAGTAGCTAGTTACTGGCATGGATGGGACAAGAGACCTGAGAGTTCTTCAGCTTGGTCTGCGGTGACACAGCTAGACACTCATGAAGCTCTCCTCGGCAAATTAGTGCCGTGCGATCCATCACACAACTCTAAAATTAGTGTCAATGGGAGGCAGCCCAAATACCGATAGACCAGGGCTAGGGGTGTAGCTCAATAATAAAGCACTTGCCTAGGGGTCCGGAGGCCCATACAGACAATGGAATAGTATTTGCTCATAAAAAGGAAAGAAGGGGACCAGCAAGGTGGCTCAGCAGACAAAGGTGCTTGCTACCAAGCCTGAAGATCTGAGTTCTATCCCTGGAACCCACATGGTAGATAGAGAGCTAACTCCCATAAGTTGTCCACTGACCTCTACCCATGTGCTTTGGCATATGCACACACACATACACACATAAATACACACACACATACACACACATATACACTCACACATTGTTCACAAAATATCCTATAACATGAATATACCTCAAAAAATGGCATGGAGGAAAAGCGGCCAGACACCAAAGTCCAGGTGTGATTCTATTAATAGGAAACGTCTAGAATCAGCAAGTCCAGACTACTGGGAAGCCACCTGATATTTGTCAAGGTTGGGGTGGGTGGACTGACTGCCAGTGGGTACAGGGGTTCCTCTTGGGGATAACAGGGTTCTGGAGCTAGAGGGAGAGAATGCAGTTTCACGGCATGGTGCCGGCTCCTTGTGCCACTGGAAAGTGCACTGTGAGGGCTACTGAGTGGTTGGAGAGGTATCTCAGCAGCTAAGTGCACTTGATGCTCTTGCAGAGGACCAGCATTTGGTTCCCAGCATCCTGTTGACTTGTAACACTATTTCCAGGGTTGGGGGTGGGCAATACCCTCTTCTGGCCTCCAAGGGCATTGTACCCATTTGCATATACACACCCATCCCCGTAATTAAAAATACCTTTTTTTTTGTTTTTGTTTTTTGTTTTTTGTTTTTAACAGGGTTTCTCTGTAGCTTTGGAGGCTGTCCTAGACTAGCTCTGTAGACCAGGCTGGCCTCGAACTCACAGAGATCCACCTGCCTCTGCCTCCCGAGTGCTGGGATTACAGGCGTGTACCACCATCGCCCAGCTAAAAATAACTTTTAAAGGTTTATTAATGCCACAAGTGTTTGCAGTTCAAAAAAGAAATTGTGCACATCAAGCATGTCGGCTCATACCTGCAGCCTCAACTGAGTCAAGATGGCCGTGCTGACAGCCTGTTGGGGTTGTAGACATGCTCTGCAACCCCAAACACAAAACAATGCAGCTGATTGAGGGCAGGGGTAGGCAATATTTTCTGCTTTTTTTTGTTTTGCTTTTCAGTGTGTTTATTGTTGCTGCTGTTGTTGTTTGAGACAGAGTCTAACAGAGTCAGGGTAGCCTTGACTCACCTGGAAATCACTATGCGGACTGGACTGGCCTTGAATTTGCAGCGACCCTGATCCTCTTGCCTCAGTTTCCTGAATGCTGAGATTACAGATGTCCACCAACATGCCCTGCCAAGAAAAAAAAAAATGTTTAAAGGGACACGATAAATGTTCTCACCTATGGAAGTCATGCAGTCCTTACAAAACCGTTTCTGAAAAGGTGGGCCTTCAAACTGCCACCTGCTGGGAAATCGTAATAAAGATTAAAAGCTATGCGTTGCACAGCCTGCACAGGTGTGTATGCTGCAGCTTTGGGTTACTTCCCAGTAATTTCTATCTAGATTTGGATACCATCCTAAAACTAATACTGGCTTTCTTCTCCACTCTGTGTAGATGATATTACCCAGGAAAGAAAGTTGGCATCTAGAGCCTTGCTGTGGTCCATCTGTGAACTGCTCTATGGTGGTGATAGTTGCAACTGCAGACCTGGGGCTCCCCAAGACCCTCTGAAGGCTCTGGGTACTTAGCAAGTCTCCCAGGTGATTCCTGTGTATGTGATATGCTGCCCTTGGAGCTGGCTATGCACTGGAGTCTGTTGCAGAGCTGTGAACACACTAAACATTGGCTCCCTCTGAGAGAATGAGGCAGCTGCTGGAGGGGAGGGGGGCTGGTAATCCAAGATCTAGAAGCTTCCCAGATGATTCTGCTAGGTAGCCAAGGTTCAGAATGCTGCTTTAGAAGCCTGGCTGCCAGGTTCAGAGCTTAATTAGGCCCGACAGTGCTGGGGTCCTGGAGGGCCCCTTTGCAGCGCAGAAGCTTGGGCCTGCCCTAAACACCTGCTACAGTCTGTATGTGAATGAGTTCCTTGAGTGACTTCTACACACACCCCTTGGAGAAGCCTCAACTGGGAGGTGCAGCAGTCTTTGAGGAACCAGATATAAGATCAGGGAGGGGTCCTATTTGGAAATCAAGAATTTGGAACCTTGAGGGCAGAGTGTTAAACCAGAGTTTTGGTGAAAGCACTGGTCACGTGGCTGCCAAGGACAAAGGAGCCATGTGACCAGATGGCTTCCCTGAGACCCTTTAACAGAGATATGGCTTTCAGCAGAAGGGCCACATGATCAGCTCATCAGGATGAGAAAGACAGAGTGGAAGGGATACCTCCCAGTGACAGACACACACACACACACACACACACACACACACACACACACACACGCCACACACAGCTGTGTGGGTATTTTGTTTATTTGTTTATTTGTTTAGAGACAGGTCTACTCACTAGGTAGACCTGGCTGGCCTCAAACTCACAGAAACAGGCCTGCCTCTGCCACCCGAGTGCTGGGGTTAAAGGTGTGCGCCACCGTGCCTGGCCTCCCCTTGGCTGATTTTGCTTCCCACAGCAGGCCTGCCTCACCTCATATGTAGGGAAGAGAAGAACTGAGGACCCAGAAGGAAGTTGGGAAGCCCTGTGGGAATAGGGTGTCCTCAAAGAAGCAATTCCCTAGATTCCCTAGGCCACTCCCTCCCATACACACCCTGGCTTCTGGGGAGCTATTGGGTGGGGTGTGAGGTCCTGACCCTGTCATTACAGCACCCTGAGAACACCGACATGCGTGGAGTCTCCCTTGTGGGGCCTGTGCTAAACCAGCTCTGGGAACAGGAGACTGGAGGAAGAGGACACATGTGTCATCTAAGATGGAAACAAAGGAGCTGGGTGGGTGGGTTTGGTGACATAGCATGACAAAGCTGAGGATGCCCTAAACCCAAAACTAGATTGGGCTACAGAGCAAAGCTTCCAGGAATTACATTTTGAGACACAAAAAGAAACAGATGGAGCCGGGTGTGGTGGCGCACGCCTTTAATCCCTCCACTGGGGAGACAGAGGCAGTCGGGTTTCTGTGAGCTCAAAGCCAGCCTGGTCTCCAAAGCGAGTTCCAGGACAGCCAGGGCTGTTATACAGAGAAACCCTGTCTTGAAGAGGAACGAACGAAAGAAAGAAAGAAAGAAAGAAAGAAAGAAAGAAAGAAAGGAAGAAAGAAAGAAAGGAAGGAAGGAAGGAAGGAAGGAAGGAAGGAAAGAAACAGGTAGAATTGCCTTAGGACAAGTTTTGAGACAATATATAGCCCAGAATGACCTCAAACTCAAGATCCTCCTGCCCAGCCTTCCAGTGTGATGATGCATACCACCAATCCTCGCTAGAATTGATTTTAATAATGTGCTTTCTTTATCCACAACACTATCCTTTCAACATGTAACCAATGTAAAAAATAGTAATGAAGCATCTGGCGTACTGTTATTTTCCTTAAGAGGCTTCATGATGCAGTGGTGTGGGCTGAGAGCACACCTGAGTTCAGCCATTCACATTGGAAGGGCTCAGCCACTGTGGTACAGCCAGTTCTAGAATCTCTATAAAGCTGGAGTCCAGGGAGTGAGTGACTCTGAGAAGCAGAGACCCTCCACAGCTAGGGATTGAGACATGAGAATTGAGAGGCTGAGAATCTGATATAAGGCAGCTTGTCTGCCCATGAAGAGGCAGCCTCCATCTTAGAAAAGGCTCCTGGGAGGAAAGGGGGTGGTGGGGAAATGGTAGGGTTGCCTGGCAGAGCTCAGGCTCACAGGCCTAGCCCAAGGCCCCACTCCAGAGCAAGCATCCTTGTTCAAATTGGCAGAGTATGTGACTTCATCCTTTCGTATCCGCCAGGGACAGGTTCCAGGCCCCTCTCCCAGGGTACCAGCATCCACGGGTGCTCAGGTCTCTCAGAAAGGGATGGAGTGTTCACTGATGACCCACATGCACCCTGCCATGCGCTCAAAGCTGTTCAAGGGGCCTTATAACGGGAGATACAAAGTAATGGGGAAAACTGCCTTTTATGGTTTTCGTTACAGTGGCTCTCAACCTGTGGGTCATGACCCTTTGGGGATTGAATGGCCTTTTCACAGGGACCACCTAAGACTATCAGACAACAACAGATATTTGCATTATGATTCATAACAGCAGCCAATTTTCAGTTATGATTGGGGGTCACGACATGAGGAACTGTATTAAAGGGTCACAGCATTAGGAAGATTGAGAACTACTAGTTTAGGGGGAAAAGTGCACATGTTCATGTTTAGTGTGGACTCAGTCTCCTCCTTCCCTCCAATCTCCCCCTTTCACAGGGCTTCCTGTAGCCCAGGCTAGCCTATGACTCTCTATATAGCTGAGGATGAACTTGAACATCTCATCCCACTGTTCCACCTTCCCAAATGCTGGGGGTGTGGTTTGCATGCCATCATGCTGGCTTTACTGGCGTGGGGTGGGGTAGACTCCAAGGTTTTGTACATCCTGGGCACAGTTGGTTGAATCCAAAGAATGAAGCAGCTGTGGATATGGCAGCCTCCTGCCACTCCGTTAGGAGGGAGAAAGAGATCTGCCCCACACATTTTTATGGTGTAATGAGTGGGTAAGTGGATGAGTGGTACATGCTGACATGATGAACAATGGAACAGTCGGTGAGTCAGGTGCCATATCTAACATCCAGGATTGGAGGGCGAGTCTGGATTTGGTCGAAATCCAGAGACCTAAGGACTGGAGCATGCTGGGCAAGCGCTCTAGCACTGAGCCATGCCGCACCCAAACCTGGATTTCTTTTTTCTCTTTTGCTTGTATTTTGAATGATTAGGTCTGTACCTGGGCAGTCAGGTCAGAGATTCCTTAGAATTCTGGTAGTCCCCCTGTGGCTATACGGGGGCAACCTCCCTATGTTGGACACAACCTCACACTCACAGTTTCATGATTCCATGCATGTGGCTTCCAGGACAGGAATCCACAGAGTCAGAAGTGGACCTGGGGTTCAGCAGGAAGACATGTGCTGATAGAACCAGGTTTCATTTGGGACAATGAAGGCACCTGAGATGATTCGAGATACAATAAACATTGGCATGTGTGCACCTTATGTGGCTGATTTATGAACTGACTTTCAAGGCTATGTGAGGATGTATCGGGGAAGAGGGGTGTCTCTGTGGAGCTCAGGGTAAAGCCTTTGCCTAGCATGCAGGAGGCCCTGGACTTCATACCCACCCAGTAACACACACACACACACACACACACACACACACACACACACACACGTGTGTGTGTGTGTGTGTGTGTGTGTGTGATTTTAAATGTTTTTATTATATTCATTTACGGGTGTGCATGTGGGAATGAGTTCTCTACTTCCACCATGTGAGACCTAGGGAATGGACTTAAACTGTCAGGCTTGGTGGCAAGCGTCTTTACCTGCTGAACCATCTCGCCAGTGTGTGTGTGTGTGTGTGTGTGTGTGTGTGTGTGTGTGTGTGTGTGTGTATGTGTGTGTTCACGTATTTGTGTGTCTTTGAGAGAAGGAGGGAGAGAGGGAGGGGGAGAGAAGGAGGCGGGAGAGAGGGACGGGGGGGGGGGGCATATCTATTGTACACAAGGTACCTTGAGGACGAAGGAGCAGATGAAACACATGCCGTCTGTGACCTCAAGCCACACAGTCTGAGGGAGGAGGCAGCCATTGTAATCACACATACCATTTTTCACAACAGCCATGAAGAAAGTGGGTCAAAAACAGAGACTGCCATGGGATCCTCTGAGAGGAACTTGCACTCAGGGGCTGCCTAGACCCAGAGTGTAGGTGAAGAGTCTTCCTTCCAGGTAGGGAAGAGCATTTATGGACACCCTAAGGCAGGGCCAGGCACTTTGGAGGGACAGGAGAAGCAGGAGGGGAGACCCCTGGATCAGCCAGAGAGAGAATTAAAGCCTCTTGGGTGTTATCCTAGAACAATGAACTGGGGTCGAATGTAGAGAGAGGAGGGCTAAATGATAAGCTGGGAATTGTTTGCCTTCCTGGCCCCTCCCCCTCCCCCCATTCCTATTAAGTGCACATGCTCTCTGGGAGGGGGCCGACGGTAAATGGAGCAGGAAGCAGGGTCTGTTAAGCAAGCAGCCAGCTGAGGGCACTTTGAGGACAAAGTGGGGCCTGGCAAATGAGGTCGGACCACCAGGACGCTCCCACCTGTCGAGAGCCCCTGGCTTCCCCGCATCCCCAAATAGGTCAGATCGGAGGGCCAGGCCAGTGGCTGCAACACTCTGGGGTCCCAGCTGCTGCAGATCAGAGCTGAAGCTGGGCCAAGCTGGCCACCGGGGGCGGGAGGCCGCATTCCCAACCTGGGCCCCTGACGTCAATGTTGCCATGGAGACCCAGCTTCCCTTGCAGGAGGCAGCTGCTGCAGCCCCCCCCCCCCCTCTCCCACCAGGCTGGGAAGGCTGAGCGAAGCTGAGGCGAGCAGAAAGAGTGGGCTGAGGCCCACAGGCTGCAGCTCAGCCTGGCGCACCGCCCTGTAAGGAGAGAGGGTGCGAGAACCAGCAGGACTCCGTGCCTGTCCTGGGGCTGCTTTCTTGCACTGGTCTCCGAGGTGGAAGGATGGGAAATTCCTGAGATAGAACCCTGGTTTTCTCACTTTGGGGTCCAGGGATTATCATCTCAGAGTCTACAAGCTGGAAACTCTCTAGGGATCCCCTTGCAGCATCCCCCTTGGGGAGTGACCAACAGTGGACAAAGAGAACACCACTTGTAGTTCAGTTGATAGAGTGCTTGCCTAGCATTCACCAAGGCCTGGGTTCGTTCCCAGGTACCAAGTAGAACTGGGTGAGGTGGTCTTTACATGTAATCCAGCACTTGGAAGATGGATGCAAAAGGATCAGAAGTTCAAGGTCGATCTCCACTACATAGTGAGTTCGAGGCTAGCCTGGGCTACAGAGACCTTGTCTTAAAGAGAGAAGGAAAGGAGGGGGAGGCTGGTAGTGGAAGGGGTTTCTGCCTGCCCTCATCCCTCTCTGGACCTTGGCAAGGCTCCTTAACTGGGTGAAGCATCGGGCTATGGCACTGCCCAAGAAGGCTCCACAAATGTTTCTGGGGGGCAGTGCTTGCATTGGAAAACGGCAGCCAGCAGATGGAAGGGTGTGGGGGGGGGCAGCATAAGGGCTCAGCTGCCCCTTGATGGTCGTCCCTGAAGGGGGATGCTGCAGGGAGAGCCCTAGAGAATTTCTAGGTTGTAGACTCTAAGAACGGGCTGAGGCCCACGGGCTGCAGCTCTGCTGTACACCATATACAGCTCTGCCATAGCCTTCTTTTTGGTTTCTTAATGGTGCTGTCATCAAGCCAACCAGAGAAGGCTTCTACCTCGGGCAAGTTCCTCACTCCTTCCCTGCACCTGAAAGAACACCCCCCACACACACAACATGGGTGTGAAGATGGATAAAGAACATGCTTTCATCCCCACTGGTGTTACCCTTGACAGTGGGTGGACATTGTAGCTTCTCCGGATGCTTTTCCACTGCTGGTCCAGGCGTGAGCTTTGGCCCTCTCTGTGGAACAGAGATGAGGTAAGTGTTCAGTCCTCAGCCCCAGCCCTCACCTGTGAGCTTCCTCCAAACTCATGAAGTGTCTCTCTGGCCGCCTCTCTTGAGTGGGAAGCGACCACAAGGCCTGCTTCCTCCCTGAAATCGGTATGACTCCCTACAGCTCCCAGCTCCCTAAAAGCCTAAATATGAGCAGTTGGTCACGGCTCCCTCTCCCCACCCAGACCCTTTTGCCACATTTCTTCTCCTTGGTCAGGTAGGGCAACACGGCAGTAGTTCACTTCTGCCTCTTGAAGGTGAGGTATCTGCCAGTCTGTGCACATCCTTTTAAACCTCTGGGATGAACAGATAAACATCTGGAGGCACTAGCTGTTTCCTCAGGGTACCAAGACTTGAGACTAGCCCTGAATTAGCTCTCCCTCTCCCTTCTTGCCCCCACCTCTCTGCTGCATGGAAAAGCCCCAAGCATTTTCGATTATCTGGGCAAGAGATCTGGAACATTGCTGTCTGGTGTGTGTGTGGTTAGCAAGCACTGGGCCATGAGATGGCTCATTGGATGAGGGTGCTTGCCACTAAGTCTGATGATCTGAGTTCAATCCCTAGGACCTACATGGTGGAAGGAGAGAACCAACTTTCAGAAGCTGTCCTCTGACCTCCACATGTGTGCTATGGAATGTGCATGCCCCCCCCCCAAATAAATGTAGTAAAAATTTATATATCCTAAATGTGTATGATATGTATAATATGTGCTGGAAATGGAGCCCAGGGCCTTGCACATGCTAAGTACATACTCTGAGCGCCACTCCAGTCCCCTGTTTTAATCTTTTTTTTTTCTGTGCATGGGTCACTAACGCCTTATCTCCACCACCTCTCTCAGGGCCTGACAATTCATTTCTGTTGTGTGTCTCCATCGCTCCATTTAGCCACTCAGGGCCCTTGGATACGCAGATCCAAACAATGTATGCCCTTTTGTACCTGGCTTATCTCACTGAACTTGTCCTCTAGGGTCATCCTTCTTGTGGCATGTGTCATTACTGCCTTCCTTTTGTGGCTATATAATATGCCACTGCCTATACATGCCCCACACTCAAATCACTTATTGTGTTTTGTTTACTAGTGTGTGTATGTATGTATGTATGTATGTATGTATGTATGCATGTGTGCGTGCAGGTACATGTGTGCTACAGTGTACAAGTGGAGGTTAAAGGGTAACATTTGGGAGTTGGTTTTCTCCTTCTACATGTGGGTCCCAGGGACTATAAACCCAGGTTGCTGGGAGTTTGTTGTTATTTTGTTTTGTTGTTGTTTTTTGAGGGGGTTTCAGGGAAAGGGTTGAGACAGGGTTTCTCTGCATAGTCTTGGCTGCCCTGGAATTTGTAGACCAGCTGGCTTCGAACTCACAGAGATCTGCCAGCCTCTGTCTCCCGAGAGCTGATATAAAGGTGTGCACCATCACTGCTGACTTGAACCCAGGCTGTTAAGCTTGGTGACAAGTGTCCGACCCCATGATCCCCTTTTTATTTCTCCTTCTCTTTCTCCCTTGGTCATCCTTATTTTTATATTTTGAAGTCAGGACCACCTGGTAACTTTTTAAAAATTTTTAAATTTTTTTGTTTTCTTTACATTGTCTTTTAAAGTGTCCAAAAGAATTTAAAAAAAAAAAAAAATTACCCACTGGGACTGAGGAAGTAGCCCAGCAGGAGAGCACACTCTTTGTAGGGTAAAAGGGCCAGCCAAAGAAACCCACGCTGGCCCTGAAACCAGAGCCAGTGAAAGAAGCACGTTAGCCCTGAACCCAGAACCAAAGAAGCACACCCTGACCCGGAAAACAGTGCCAAAGAAACACACTTTGGCCCTAGAATCAGAGCCAGTGAAAGAACTATGCCCTGTCCCTGAAACCAGAGCCGAAAGTTTAAAAAGGGCCAGTGAAAGAAACAGACTTTGGCCCCGAAACCAGAGCCAGATCTGCCCCTGACCAACTGAGCAGAAAAACCAACCCATCCCTGAGCATGAAACCAGCCAATCTCTGCGCACAAAATTGAGCCAATCTGAGCTTGTCTAAGCTCAAGGGACTGAAACCTGACCAATTCCCACTCTGAAAACTTTCTCCCTGGAAAAACTCCGCCCCCTAAGAAGCCCTGTATGAGCCCTGAGCCTGTTCAGTTTGCTGCTGCCCTTTCCCACCCTGGCAGCGGCAGCCACCCTCCTGGATTCTTCCCTCCCAATAAATCTCTTGAATGAGGTTTGGGTGACGACCTTCTTTTGACAGAGCAGAGATGGAGCCTGGTTAGAGCAAGGCTGTAACACTTTCGCTGGGGAAACCTTCCCCTGCCAGGGCAGAGTTGTTACTTGGGGAATCCTTTCCTTGGTTAGCATATACAAGGCCCCAGGTTCCATCCCCGGGACCATTTGAAAGGCAAGCCCTTACTAGGCATGCTCTATGTAATTTTTAACATCTATTTAGTGTGTGTGTGTGTGTGTGTGTGTGTGTGTGTGTGTTTGCAGAAGTTGGATTTCTTCTACTATGTGGGTTCTAGGGATTGAACTCAGGTCACCAGGCTTGACCACAGGCCCCTTTACCCCACTGAGCCATCTCAGCAGCCCTTCATGTGATGTTCTAATCTATGCAGAGCAACATTATATTCCTCAAGTATTTTCATCTCCTTAATCAAAAGCCCGTTTCTCCTGTCTCAGCAGCAGCGTTAGACTCGTGACTAAATCAAGAGGCAGGTCGTGAGCCAGCCCCTCCCGCATCTACATGGTACATGCATCAGAACCTCCTTCCTTTCACCACCGTTTATAAACCACGTGTGTGGCCTCCACATGTGGTAGTCTTTTTTACAGCCCTTGGGTCACTGCTATACAAATGGTGTCCAAAAACCAAGGGCCCTGAACCCATGGTTCCTAACCCTGTCTGGGAAATGAAATCTCCTGAGAGCTTTCAAGCCCACCACTCACCTTAGACCAGGAATAGGAGTGAGTCGGGGTCTGCAGGCACTTCCTAGTCTCTGCTGCCCCCTGGTGGCAACATGGGTAACAGCCTCTGTATGAGCCGGCCTACTCAGCCCCAAGGGTTCTCAGAATGCCCAGTAGCAGTGGCTGGGACCTGGGGACACTGGTGGGCTCCACCCTGTCCTTCTTGCTCACTCCTTTTCTGGATGACTTTGCACAGCTCTGCCTTGAGTTAGCTGAGAGAAACCACAGCTCAAGACCACAACATCTCCAGGCACTGCACCCAGGCTTTGGTTTCCCTGACTTGAACATAGGCGACCACGGTGCCTTTGGATGTGGCCCTGAGAATTCTGTGGCGTGTATGTTCATGGGGTCCCTTACCCTTGGTATGCCTAGCACCGAGGACTGGATGGTTCTCTGCCAAGGGACCACCTTGCACACTTGCTTTGATGGCATTGGTCTCTGGAAGCATTCGTTACCAGGTAGGAAAGGCACACTGTCTCCAGACAGGCAGATGTCCCCTAGGCATAGTGGCTGGATAAACCGCGCACGTCTTTTTGTGGTACTAGGTCTCAAGTATGTTTTTATTTGCCTACCTACCTTGGGGTAGTCTGGAAAACCTACCTTGGGGTCACACTCACACTGATTGACAGCCAGTGCCCCAGTGAATTTTGGGTGCCTGTTTAGATAATACTGTGTACCAGACCTGTGCAGAGACCACAGACAGGGAAGTAACAGCTGGGGCAGAACTTGGAGGGGCCTGGAGGGGGTGGGACACTGCCCCAGGGTGCTGTGTGTGGCTGCCCAGCAAAGGCTCAGGCTGGGCTACAGAGTCTGGGTGTCCCGTGGTGAGAGCTTTAGGGCCAGACTGGGAAAGGGAGACCTCTAATTGCTTTATCACTCAGAGGTGCTGCTGGGGCCCAGACAGTTCAGGGCTCACCACAACCTAGGCCGTAGTTCCCCTCTGCTTTTCCCTAGAGAGAACCCATGACCTCAGAGAAGAAGAATTCAAACACTGCTAGTTCCTATTCAAGAAGGAGAAAGAGGCCCAGAGAAGGGCAGTAACTGGCCCAGAGTCACACAGCAGACAGGGTAGTGAGGCAGAGCTGAGCTTCAGGTCTTCAGGTTCATGCTTTTCCCTGGGGTGGACCCTCAGTCTTCCATTTCTGGAAAGTTCTCTGAGAGTCTCCAGAATTTTCCAAAGGACACTGAAAGCAGGCTGCACACTAAAGCAGAGCCGCCCCACCCCAAAGTCTAGATGCTTCCAGTACTCTTCTGTGGAGTGGCCACGACGCCCTGTCCTCTCAGCTTCACCTAGCACAATGGTGTCATTCTCTGGCGGAGAGAGGCAGTGTGGGGTAGCATGGGGACTTGGAATCATGGCGTTCCCATTTCATCTTTCCAGTTTCAATCCTGGCCACTCCAGGACTTGAGAGGAAAGGCACTCTGGTCAGGGTGCTGAAGGGTCCTCTCCTCTTGGCAGAGCCCAGGTCAAGGAGTCCCATCCCAGTGTCTGGATCTTGATGGGTCTAAGCCAGTAACTGCCCCTCTTCCAGCTCCCACTCCTTGGACAGTGTAGGCGCATGGCCTAGCCTGGCTGCCCAGTGAGTAGGAAGGAGGGTGGCCTACTTTGGTGACCTGTGACCGCAGGAAATCTCTTTTTTCTTTTTATTATATTTGATTTGTTGTTATTGTGTGTGCGACGTGTGTGAGTGTGGACATGCATATCACTAGGTGGAGGTCAGAGGGCAATTGTAATTCACTGGAGATCAAACTCCAGGCTTGCAGGGCAAGGGCCTTACCCACTGAGCCATTTCGTTGGCCCCAGGCAGCCTCTTAAGACTGAATACCCTCCTGATCATCCCATCTTCCCAACTTGGAACTCTGTTCAGGTCCCTCTGGGTGGTGAGTATAGCTTAGAGCTGTGTTCAAAATAAGAGTGGCCAGTGACTGGCCCACTGGCCACAGACAGCTGATCGTGTGGTGAATATCCTAAGGGCATCCCGGTTGAGCTGGCATGTGACTAGGTTCTAGGGAAAGAGATAAAAATGCTACCCTCAAGATGGTAGCTTCCATAGCCCCATGAGTCCCAGGAATGGCTGCATCTGTGTTGAAGTGGGGTGCAAGGTGTCTCAGGGTCTCCAAGAGTCTCTGGGTTTATAACCGTGTATATTTTATTTGTCCACATGAGGTTCCTGCTTTTTTGTTTTTGTTTTTTTTTTTAAAGATTTATTTATTTATTATGTATACAGCATGTATGACTGCATGCCAGAAGAGGGCACCAGATCTCATTACAGATGGTTGTGACCCACCATGTTGTTGCTGAGAATTGAACTCAGGACTTCTGGAAGGGCAGTCAGTGCTCTTAACCTCTGAGCCATCTCTCCAGCCCCCTGGTTTTTTTGTTTTTTGAGACAGGGTTTCTCTGTGTAACGGCCCTGGCTATTCTGAAACTTGCTCTATAGACCATGCTGGCCTCGAACTCACAGAGAACTGCCTGCCTCTGCCTCCCGGGTGCTGGGATTCAAGGCGTGTACCACCACACCCTGGCTGAGACTCTTGCTTAGACAACCAAGGAGGTCTTTCTTGACCCATGGATTTCTGCCTCTAGTACAGGTAGAGACCACAACTCCCAGAAGTCACCAGGGTCAGAAATAAGGCAGCAACTTGACCATTCTGCATTCCAGGAAATGTAGTCCAGAGTGGTGCATTCTGGGGAAGATAGTTTATGTGGCTTTCGAGTCTGGATTTGGAGTTTCTGGGTAGGGTTTGTTTTTGTGATTCCTAAGTCCCCACATCCAAAGAGACATAACAGCTGTACACAGCTGTGTGATGGCACCTGTCTAGATCCACTCTTTCTCACTCACACTTGGATAAACTGACTCCATCCGGGAAGGCAGCAGGGCTCTGCTTTTTCTGAGGCCTTGGTTTGGTCTGTGTACTTGAGGGGTACAGAGTGGACTTCGGAAAATAAAGGGGGTTATTCTTGCTCGTCTTTAAGTTTCTGGGAGGTGGGGACGGTGTGGGCCTGGAGAGATAATGAGTAAAATGCTTGCTGCCCAAGAATTAGGACCCCAGCTTGGATCCCCCAAAGCCAAGCATGACGCTGAGTGTCATGGAACACACCTGTATTTAATCCCAGCCTTCGGAAGGAAGAGGCAGGTGGAGCTCTGTGAGTTCGAGGCCAGCCTGGGTTGCATAATAAGCTCCAGGCCAGCCAAGATTACATGGTGAGACCCTGAGACTCTGTCACAAACCAAAAAAAGAAAAAAGAGAAAAAAAAAGAAAAAAAACAAACAAACCTGGTGGCATACCCAGGTAATCCCAGCACTGAAGGGGCAGAGTCAGGAAGATCTCTAGGTCTCCCTGGAGAACTATCTAGTCGAGTTCTGTGATCTCCAGGTTCAGTGAGAAACCCTGTTTCAAAAATGAAGGTGGAGAGTGCGGAGGAGGAGGCCCAGCTTTGCCCTCTGGGTTCCATTTAAACACATGCATGTGCACACCTGGAAACCTATGTATATACAACTCACACAGAGCTTTATGATCCTCACTCTGCTCACCATTGTTTTTTCTCTGGAAATACCCTAACCTGAGCCCTCACTCCAGTGCCAGGAAGAAAAGAACCTGTGAGCCCCAGACCCCAGAGACAACCCTGGTATGTAACAGCCCTGACGTTTGTTCAACTCTGACCGCATGCCAAGCAGCACCTTGAACGTGCATGCCCTTCACTTCATGGATTGTCACCTCAGCTGTTAGCAGAAAGGATTCTACTAATACGCCCCGGAGCGGGGATTCAAACACCCAGCCCCTGAGGCACATTCTTCACCGCTCTGCAGGGCTTCATGCTCTCTGAGCCTAAAGATTGCTAGGTGTTGGTTTGGGGGTTTCCATACTCCTCCCCTGCACTGGGGTCTGGAAGCCTGGACATCAGTGTTGGGGTTCAGCAGGTCCTGTCTTCCCTAGTGAGGAAACTCTGGGCACCCCGGCTCAAGTCCACTCTTCGGCAGAGGGGAGGGGGTGGCCAGGGTTGGGACATGTCCTCTTTCAGGCTCTCCTTTGCTGGCCTCTGACCACTTCCTCTTCCCCTGGGTGGAGGGAGGGAGGGGCTGTGGCTGGGTGCAGCAGAGCAGTGGCCTTGGCAGAGTCAGAGGGGCCTCAGGAACTCTCCCAGGAGCAGCTCCCAATGTCTTCACGCACTTTACTGTGAGGAAGATACGTTGGAATCTGTCAAAGACCTTTCTTCCTTTAAGGAGATGACAATAGGGTGTTTGTCCTTTAGCCTATTTATGTGGTAGATTGTGTGTATTGACTTCTTATGCACGTTGAACCATCCCCACATCTCTGACATGAAGACAAGTTGATCATGACGGATAATATTTTGATGTGTTCTTGAATTGCTTGTCTAATCGAGAATATTTACCTCCATATTCACCAGAGATGCAGGCTTATAATTTTCTCCTGTTGCTGAATCTATCCCGTTTTAGTATCAGGGTAACAGTGCCTTCAAAAAAAAAAAGAAGAATTTGGAAATGATCTTTCAGTTTCTCTTGTCTGGAATGCTTTTTGGTTACATGGGTCAGTTCTCTCTTAGGATCTGGAAAAATTCTGACCTCAGGACATCTGGCCCTAGGCTTATTGGGGGTGGGTATTTTAAGTTATTGGTTTTTTTTATCCCATTGAATGCTGTAGTTACATTAGAATTGTTTACTTCATCTGGATTTAAGTTTAGTAGGTTGTGTATGTCTAGAAATACATGCATATCTTCCAGGTTTTCCAGATTGGTGGAATACTGAACTTTTTTTTGTTTGTTTTTGTTTTTTTAAGACAGGGTTTCTCTGTGTAGCCCTGGCTGTTTGGAACTTGCTCTGTAGCCCAGGCTGGCCTCGAACTCACAGAGATCCACTTGCATCTGCCTCCCAAGTGCTGGGATTAAAGGCGTGCGCCACCACTGCACAGCTGGAATACCGAATTTTAAAGTATGACCTTGTAGTTCCCTGAATTTCCTCATTGTGTGCTTTCTAATGTCTCCCTTTTCATGTCTAATTTTATTATGTCATGCAGCGGTCATGACCGTCCTTTTCTGGAACCTTCTCATCTTCCCAATCCTAAACTCTGTCCCCACTAAATGGTGACTCTGTATTCTGCTCCCCACTTCTGGCCCTGTCATTCCCTTTCAGTCTCTCAGGATGTGACCCCTCTGGGGTCCTTCTTTAACTCCACTTATATGGGACTTGTCCTTTTGTGACTGGGTTTATTTACCTTAGAACAATGGCCTCGAGGCTCATGAGCAATGTAGCAGGTATGAAAACGTCCCCCCTTTTCTTGGCTGAGTAATATTCTACCTCGCAGATATACCACATTTTGTTTGCCTCTTCACATCAGGGGACTGTTTTTCTGTTTCTGACTCTTGGCCATTGTGTATGGTGCTCCTCTGGGTGCTAAAGTGAGTCCCTGTTGGGGTCTCTGTTTGCAGTTCTTCTGGGGCTGGATCATCTGTGATGACCTGGGGTCTTAAGCAGGGCGGGCATTGGGAAGTCTCACCCCTGCCATACTGTGAACAGGGCTGTAGAAAATCAAGAGACTCATGTAATGGGGTCAGACCCTGGAGTAGGCTGGTTCCTGTGTTCTGGGCAGCGGCAGGCCTGGGACCAGCTCTCACTGTCTCAGTGGCAGCACATGAATCCCGTCCCTCCAAGGAGCACCCTTTGGAGACTGGCCTTTCTCCCTCCCAACGACTCAAGATTTCTTCTTTAGTTTCTGGAGTGTCTTCATCTTACCATCCATGGCTTGAACCACTGAAGATCAAAGCCAGGGAGTAATGGTAAAGGGGCCCTGGGGTCCAGCCTGTGAGTTCCAGCAAGACTCGGGCCCAGAGGAGTCCTTCTCATGTTTGACCATATTCATACTCTATGACTGAGCCACTCTGGGAAGCTGGTTTGTAAGCGAACAAGTGAGGTCAGGAGATGGGCAGCCCCAGCCAGGACTGAAAGGTAGGCTGGCTGGAGTGAGGAGAGCAGGTAAAGGGGATGCTGGTGGTGCTGGAGGAGAGATGGAGCAGGGGAAGGGGTGCTGGAGTGATGAGAGCAGGTGAAGGGAGGGGGCTATAGAGATGGAGCTGGTAAAGGGGGTGCTGGAGGAGAGATGGAGCAGGGGAAGGGGTGCTGGAGGAGAGATGGAACAGGGGAAAGGGGTGTGTGCTTTGGACCTTTCAGGGGTGAAGAGTGTGTCTTAGTTAGGGTTTCTATTGCTTTGGAGAGACACCATAAGCACAGCAACTCTTTCAAAGGAAAACATTTAATTGGGGTGGTCTGCTTACAGTTAAAGAGATTCAGTATGTTATCATCATGGTGAGGAACATGGCAGTGTGCAGACAGACATAGTGCTGGCTACATCTTCATCAGAGGGCAGCAGGAAGTGGACTGTAGCACTGGGCGTGGCTTGGGCATATATGAGACTTCATAGCCCACCCCCACAATGGCATACTTCCTCCAACAAGGCCATAGCTACCTACTCCAACAAGGTCACACTTTCTAATAGTGCTACTCCCTTTTTATTTGTATGTGTTTGCTTTTCTACATTTTTAAAAGCAGCTTCATGGAGCCCTGAGGCCCATTCCATGCAGCGCACATCTAAGTGTCTAATTCCATGGTGTTTTAGTGTGTTCACAGGGTGGTGACACTCTCCCACAACCTTTGAACCTTTCTAGCACCAGTCAGAACACCTTTCCCATCAAGCAGTCCCTCCCATGTCATACCTTCCTCCCCTCCAGTCCCAGCCCTGTTTTCTCTCTGACAATGAGCTGATTCTGGGTATTTCATGTAAAGTGGAACCCCCTTGTGTGTGTTTTTTACTGACTAATTTCTCTAGCTTCACCACACTTCCTTTCTTTTTATGGCAGAGTAATATTCCATTGTATGAATAGGCTGCTTTTCATTGGCCTGCCCATCAGTGGATGGGCATCTGGGTTCTTTCCAGTCTATTCATACACAGGTCTCTGTGTGGACCTGCCTTCATTTCTCTGGTATTTACCTAGGAGTGGGATGGCTGAGTCACACACAAGTCTGTGTTTAGCCTTGGAACAGCTAGCAGGTGCTTTGACAATAATGTCACCATGTCACCCTCCCTCCCTCCTCAACACAGCATCCTTAGTACCGGACATCAAACGCTTGCTTATTTATTATCTATCTATCTATCTATCTATCTATCTATCTATCTATCTATCTATCTATTATTTTACAGAATGGAGGATTGAATCCAGGTCTTCACTAACACTGGGCAAGTGCTCTACCACTGAGCTGTATCCCCAGGCTGGTTTTTACTTTTTATTTTATTTGAAATAGGATTTCACTAACGAGCTCAGGTTGTGTCCTTGCTTGAAATTATTCTGTAACCGAGGCAGGCCTTCTGCCTCTGTGTTATGTTTTTGGGGTTTTTTGTTTGTTTGTTTGTTTTGGTTTTTTTTTTTAGTTAGTATTCTACTTGGATGTAGTGGCTTATGGTTGGTCATCATTTCACTTGGGAAGGTGAGGCAGGAGGATTGAGAGTTTGAGGCCAGCCAAGGCCACACAGAGAGACCCCCCACCTCTCTCTCTCTCTCTCTCTCTCTCTCTCTCTCTCTCTCTCTCACACACACACACACACACACACACACACACACACACACACACACACACACGTGCACATATGCTATATATTGCTGTCTTTGCAGGTGTGACGCGCCCTATCATTCTTTTAGTGTACAACCCCCAGGTCATCTTTACATGTAATTTTTGGCCATGTGTCTGTGTCTATCTTCAGTGAGAAAATATCTCTTTGCATTCTTTATTCACATTTAATTGTGTTGTCTTTTAATTACAGAATTCTTTATACGCCAAGCTCAGTAACTCATACCCATAATACCAGCACTGGAAGACTGATGCTGGATGATTGTCATGAGTTCAAGGCCAGCATAACCGACATAGGAAAAACCTAACCTGCCTCCAACAAACAAAAGAGTTCTTGATGGGAGTCCCGGATCAGCCATGCGATTTGCAAACATCTCCCATCCTGTGGGTTCTGGCTCTTCCCGGTGCTATCCTTTTCTGATGATTGGCGTCTGCGCATCCTGATACTGATATGTGAAAAATGCAGAAATGCAGACCAAGGTGAGGAAATAATCGTCTGGAGAACTTTCTGTCTATTGTCTAACCACTGTCTTTCCTGTTTCATTTTGTCTTCTTGGTACGCTCATTTCTATTTTTATTTTTTGATAAGTAAAATCTGCACAAACACAGGTTTTACATTTTTTATACTTTGACCAGGTGGTGGTGGCGGCACACACTTTCAATCCCAGCACTTGGGAGGCAGAGGCAGGCAGATCTCTGAGTTTGAAGCCAGCCTGGTCTAAATGTCCTGTTTAGGGTCAAGCACTCAGCCATCACTTATTGTAAGTATCTTGATCGACCGAGAGTCTGCATTTTGGATGCTGGTGGCAGAAGGGTCAGGTACAGAACCCCAAAGTTCCGTCCTGTCTCCTTTTGTCCTGAGCCTCCTGCAGTAGACTCAAGTTAACAGTAGCCATGGAAAGTTACTGTTAACAACAACAAAAAACAAACAAACAAACAAAACCCCCAAAAAATCTACACAAAGAGCAGTAATTGTCAGCTATCATGGCAGCCCAAAAGGGAAGTGGCTAATGGGGAATGAATCAACTGAGGACTAATTTCGATTAGTATATCTGAGAAAGAGAATATATGTGCTCATGGTATCATTTTTGTTATATTTTTCCTTATGGGGAGATTCCTGAATCATAATTAACTTTTACTATAAGCATCTTATGTGAAGCATTGGATGTTCTCAATCCATGGAACTGGACTAGGCCCTCTGTATAAGGGAGACAGTTGTGTAGCTTGATCTGCTTAAGGGGCCCGCTGGAAGTAGAATCAGGATCCATCCCTGCTGCGTGAGTGGAGCCACCATGTTCAGTTCAGCTTACACCTACCTTAGATGTGCGGAATGTCAAGAGGAGTTAGAAAGTGTTGGGGACACCGCTAAGTCAACGCAGGGGACCTCGGATGCCAATTTCCTGCTATATGAAGGACGTCAGAGTTCTCAGCTCACATGCATTATCCTCAGAGGACAGTGAAAGAACAGGAATCCATGGTCTGCACATTTAAGTTTAGGTTCCTCATAGACAAGTGCCCCACCTCTTAGCTATACCCCAGCCCATTCTGCTATACTTCATTTTGAATTCCTTCTCTCAGAGGCTTGTAGCCTATTTCCCTCTTAATTACCCCCAATTAATCTCTAACTCCCAATGATAAAAGATGGGCAGGAAGCACATACAAGTGAAATCTGGCTGGGTGTGGTGATGCAGACCTGTAGTCCCAGTGCTCAGGAGGCCAAGGCTGAAAAATAAAAACAAAACAAAAGAACAAAACCTGGAGAGTTGGTGTCTTACTGGTCTATTGCTGGGATGGGACACCACGACCAAGGCAGCTTATAAAACACAGAGTTTATTTGTGACTACAATTTCCGAGGGTGAGTCCATGGCGTCATGGTGGGGAGCGTGTCAGCAGGCAGACAGGTATGGAGGTGGAGCAGTAGCTGAGAGCTCACATCTTGAGACAACAACCACAAAGCAGAGAGATAACTGGGCATGGCATGGGCTTTTGAAACTCAGAGCACACCCCCAGTGATACATTTCCTCCTAATCCTTTTCCAAACAGTTCCACCAGGGACCAAGCCCTCAAACATATAAGCCTATAGGGGCCATTCTTGTTCAAACCACCGCCTCAGCATTGGCTGCTTTTCCAGAGGACCTGAGTTTCTTTCCCAGTATCCACATGATAGCTCACTAATCCAGTCCAATACCCAGGGGATCCGATACCCTTTTCTGTCCTCTTCAGGCACCAGGCATGCATGTAGTACCCAGATATACACGCAGGCGAAAACCCCATACAGATAAAAAAAAAAAAATACTCACTTACTTTGTGTGTGCATGGGTGTGCAAGCCATAGGGCCGGGGTGGGGGGTCAGAGGGCAATGGGCAGTTCTCTCCTTCTACCATGTAGGTCCTGGAGGTCCAACTCAAGTATCAGCACCTTTGCTGGCTGAGCCATCTCTGCCCTGTTTCCTTTGGTGATGGCCTTCCGAGGTAACAATTCACATTGCCACTGTGTGGCTTACCCCAGCAACCTTATATCAGTTAGGCTTGGTGTTTATCTCTAAGCAGCTCCTTCTTCGTCTTGGATTTGCAAGGGCCTTCTTGTTTGGGGAAGAAACCAAAGCAGGGGGTTCTTGAAGTATTACCAAAAATGAGGAATAAAAAGTTAGCAATGGCTGAGGCTATAGCCCTTGGTGGAGTCATTGTTTTAGCGTGTGCAAAGCTCTGGGTTCAAACCCCAGCACCTCATCAAAACAATAATGTGATGGTTGAAGCTGTGATCCCAGCATTTGGGAGGTGGGGGCAGAGGTTATCTTGGGCTACAGATGGGGGATCAGCCTGGGATATAAGATACACTGTCTCAAAAAAATAAAAATAAAAAAAGATGCTAGGCAGGTTCTGGAGGACTAAGGATGCTGTGACCTTTGGTCCTGCTGTCCTTTCCAGATGCCAGGTGGCTTTGGCCTCCCTTCTCCAGATGCTTGCCTTCTTACCCTCGCTTATTACACTCTTACTGGCTTCTAAACAGGAGCCTGGTACTAGTGCCTCTGAACAACGAAGGAGACCGTTCACACTCACAAATCAGTGTTTCGGAAGTGCATAATTACGATTCTTCTGGTTAGAAGAGCATTACATGAGTGCAAGGTAATGTGCGGACATGGCTAAGCATGTACAAACTCAGAGCTGGTAGCCTACCTTCAAGTCTGGTGACCTTACTCCTGGCTCTAATTTGAACATGCTCCAGTGGGCATGGTGGGTGGGCCAGCAGCCCCATCACACCTGACACAGAGGCTCAATTCATAATGGAGTGTTTCCTGGGGACACTGGTGAGGACACCCCAGGAGGGTCCTGACTGAGGAGGCCGGGAAGGAGGTGGTCCAGCTGGCAAGGAGGCTACAGGGAGAGTTGCTTTCCCTGCTTAACCCTGGTTTGGGGTTGTGTGGTTTAACTCTGAATGTCAGGCTTGCTTTTCCAGGTGCGTCCTGGAGTCCATGTGATTGTATCAACATGGGCACTGTTTATAATGGCAACAGCCATGACCTACTGTGCCAAAAGGAAACTTTCCCGCTCTGACTCAGGCAGGGACTCTGCATTTGGCCAATGCTGGTGTTCACCCCAGTCGGGAGGCTGGAGAGCTCAAGGGGGGTGAATGCTCCAAGCCGGTCTTCCAGACCTTCGGTCAGCTTGCCTCCTCCTTGTTTACGGTCTGTCTTCCCTGGTAGAATGAAAGAGTTATAGGGCTAGTCCCCTGTCCCCCTTCCCCCGCCCCTGTGTGTGTGTGCCTCTCTACCTCTCATGGTAGTTAGTATTGTGTGTGTGGTGAATATACCCATGTGCTTGCAGGTGAGTACTTGTGAAGACCAGAGGTCCGTGTTGACTATCTTCCTCAGTCCCTTTCCACCTTAAGTTTTGAGACAGAGTTCCTCCCTGAACCTGGAGCTCAACAATTCTGCTAGACTGGCTGGCCAGCAAGCTGCCAAGGGGCTTTTATCTCATCTCCTCAGTACTGGGGTTATGGAAGCATGTTGCTGTATGCAGCCTTACACAGTTGCTGGGGATCTGAACTCACATCCTAATGCCTACACAGCCAACACTTCACTAACTGAGCTATCTCCCCAGCCTCTTCCTCCTCTCTGTCTTCTCTCTCTAAGACAGGGTTTCCCTAAGTGACCCAGACTGACTCTGAACTCTCAGCCTGTGGTCTGCCTGACTCAGCCTCCAAAGCGCTGGGGTTATAAGCCTGTGCCACCACATCTTGTTCTCTATCTGTTTTCAGATCTCGGCTTCCAGAACAACGCCCTGCACACAGCTGGTATTAGGTCTATGTTCTCTGCTTATGTCATCCTCCTTTCTCTTTACGGAATAGTTGTGTTTTAGTTGAATTCTGTTCAGAGCACTGATCTGCTTTGGAACCTTCTGTAACTCCCTGTCACCCCCAGATGCCTTAGCAAGGCTCCACAGATGCTGCCTGATCCAGTCTCTGCTTTGCTGAATGGCATGACTTGGGGACAGACACCCTTCATTCCAGCCCAGGTGAGCCCTTTCCCAGCATGTGCCATGCCTGCTGTTCCTGCTTCATGGAACTCTCCCGTCATTTCTTCACCCCACTCAACCCACATTCTCTGCCCTTTGTCAGGCCCAGATTAAGGTCCTCACCTCCAAGAGTCTTCCTCACCTTCCTGGCCCTGCCCTTTCCCCTTTCCTTGGCAGATTACTTTGTTACCAATTTATTGCAATCATCTTTTTAAAAAATATCTTTACAATTTTTTTTTTTTTTTTTTTTTTGTGACAGAGTCTTGCTGTGTAGTTCTGGCCAGCTTGACACTTGCTAATAACCTAGGCTGGCCTTGAATTCATGTCAGTCTTTCTGCATCAGACTCCTGAATCCTGGCATTAAAGATGTGTGCTATTATGCCTGATTTAATCATCCCCTTCCCCAGATTAGAAAATGTGATTTTCAGACAGTACAATCATCCTTTTGGGTATCATCCTATGTGTTTGGACAGGTATAAAGACAGGGGGGTCAGGGCTGGAAAGATGCTCAGTAGTTAAGAGTGCATACCGCTCTCCCAGAGGACCTAAGTTTAGTTCTCAGTGATCAGGTCAGGTATTCACAACTATCTGCATCTCCAGGGGGTCCTATGTCCTCTTCTGACTTCAAAGGCACCTACACACTCATGGCATGTATTCACACACACACACACACACAATCAATCAAAATAGTAAAATCATATAAACAATCCCATCACTCCCCTGGAAGTGTCTTACACTGTTGTTACCGGCCTTCTTCCTGCCCCAGCCTCAGTCCATCATTGACTTGTTTTCTTTCTCTGTGATTTTGCTTGTTGCAGAATGTCATAAGAACAGGATTGGAGTTGAAGGATGTGGCTCAGTGGTATGGCCCCTGTCTAGAATCTTTCCCTCCCACACATACACAGAGGCTGGGAGCGTGGCTCAATGGTAGAATGCTTCCCTTAGTACACTTAAGACTCTGGGTTCCATTCCCAGCACTGAAAAAACCAAAACCAAATAAAAACCAACCAATCAACAAACCAGAGTTTGTAGCCCCTCGGTCATGGCATCTTTCGTTTAGCATGACACGTTCCAGACCCAGGCTCTGTGGGCTTTGGTTATTACTCTCTTTGCTGGCTGTGGATACTTGTTTGCCATTCATGAGTTGAGAGATGTGTGGGCTGACCCCATGATTGCCAGCAATTACATATGGAACTCCTGCCGACGCCACTGCTGGAACCTCTCGGTTTGCATATATATATATATATATCTTTCTATAAACTGCTCAGCTTTTTTCCAAAGAGACCGCAGACTCTGCGCTTTCTGGCCAGTCACTGCGCATCTTCCCTGGTGTGGGTACCGTGGGCTCTTCTAGCTCTTCTTTTCCTTGTTCTTCCTTCTTCCCTCTTATTGAGGTGTATGTGTGTGTCTTATGCATGTGTTTGTGAGATGTAGACCCGTACAGAGGCCAAGGACAACCTCAAGTATCATTACTTAGGGTCTATCCACCTTGCTTTCTTTTGAGATAGAGTCTCTCACTGGCCAGGGGCTTGACGATTCTCCTAGACTGGCTGGCTGGTGAGTCCCAAGGATCCTCTTGTCTCTACCTCCACATTTCCAATCACACATTGTGATGTCTGGCTTTTTTTTTGTGGGATGTGGGTATTGAACTTAGGTCCTTCTACTTACACTGTAAACACTTTACTGACTGAACCATCCCCCTAGCTTATTGGTGGTTCTGTTTTACTCCTTGATTTTTAAATGTATTTTTATTTCATGTACACTGGGGTTTTTGCCTGCATGTATGTCTGTGTGAGGGTGTGGGAATCCCCTGGACCTGGAGCTACAGATGATTGTGAGCTGCCATGTGGGTGCTGGGTGCTCTTAAACACTGAGCTATCTCCCTAGCCCTGTGGTTTTTTTTTTTTTTTTTTACATTAAAATATTTTCTAAAAATGTGTGTGTGCATGTGTGTGTCTGTGTGTGGGTGCATGTATGCCATCTGGAGGTCAGAGGACAATTTGCAGGAGTCAGCTCTTTCTCCCACATGAGTTCCAGCAATCAAACCCAGGTCATGAAGCTTGGCAGCAAGTATTCACCTGCTGAGCCATCTCAGCAGCCCCCAGACACTTTTTGAAACATTGAGTGTAGGCGGTGTCTCTGGCTGGCTGTCTTGTGCTCTTCCAGGGGTCCCTGGATGGGGAAGGGTTAATTAAGAATAAAGAATAAAAGGGATGCCTGCTAAGCTAGGAACAGCATAAACATCCACGTCATTTTCTATGACATGGAATTCAAACTTGTCTTTCAAATGTCGCTTATAAAAGTGCCCCGTTTATTTCTTTTCTCCTCTATGCCTAGTGAGAGGGCCGTGGGTTTGTTGAATGAGTCAAAGATCTGAGCTTCAGGGCTTCCTGGCCTGTGGTGGGAGCTGAAGAGATGGCCTCCAAGCTGGGTGTGTGGTGCCCATACTCCCAGCACAAGGGAGGTAGAGGTAGGAAGACTGGGTGTTCTAGGCCATTCTCAGCTGTGGAAAGAGTTCAAGGCCATCTTGGGCTATGTGAGACCTTGCTCAAAAA